>NC_057734.1:20325389-20329487 GCF_004010195.1 Chiloscyllium plagiosum | reverse complement strand
CTCCTTCCTACCTTTTATCTTAGCCTGCTGGACACACTTTCCTCATTCCTGAAGAAGGGCTCATGCCTGAAACGTTGATTCTCCTGCTCCTTGGATGCTGCCAGACCTGCTGCGCTTTTCCAGCAACACATTTTCAGCTCTGATCTCCAGCATCTGCAGTCCTCACTTTCTCCTTCAATACCCTCACAACCTTGTGCTTCCTGCAGTCAATGTTCTCCAATCACAGTTGCTATCTCTTATCAGACGTTAGAGTTTTCATTGCATAACTAACCAACTCCAACCATCCCATCCAGACAAACATCTTTTTGTTCCATCCCTGATATTTTTCTAATTAATAAATTAAACCATTGGATGACAAAGACACAAATTTTTTTTAAAGGTATTTATATTCTCTGGGGCTGCTGTCTAGACTTTTTATATTTCTCAAGATTCTGGATCAATGTTGGAGATGTGACAACCATACCTCTGACTGAGATCTTGTAAAGGCACCTCTTTCTGTCCCAGGATTTGCATATATTCAATTTTTTTTAAACATCCACTAAACCTCTGATATGATTTTGCCTCCAGCAGAGTATTTTACTTATTACAGAAATGCTTGTTATGCCTCTTACTTAAGAAATTAGTTCTGGATACCATAGTTTTGAAGAATACAAAAGACATTCATTTTATAGCAAACAATCTATACCCAAATATTAAGCAGCACGCATGAAGGATTCAAGTTAAGGTGGAGTCTAAGATCTTTATATCCTCAGCTCACATTTTATAATGTAGGAATGACTGCACAAGTATTTCTTTTAAAGGTATACTGCCAAACTGACTGTAAGACAGAACACAACAATCTCAGCCTTTTCACTCTCTCCACCTTTAAAAATAATTCAGGGATCCACTTTTTAATTAAGCTTTAAATAACCCTTCCACTATTACTTGCCATCATTTTCTGGTTCCTTTCATCTTCATTTCCCTCTTTGCCACCACATCATATTAAGATTTATTTTTTACATTAAGTTACTACATAATGGTAACTTATATTTGCAAAGAAACTTCTACATTCTAAATTTTACAAAGACACTTTGCAGGACTGGTATTGAATTAAATTTGACAGAAGGTCACATAAACAGACTTTAGAACAAATGTCAAAATAATAGTCCAATGAAAGAATTTTAAGGAGTAATTTAAAGAAAGAGAGAGAGGTGGAGATGCGTGCAATTCTGCAAATTATGAGGGGCATGGATGGGATAGAGAAAGTCTTTTCCCTGTGGTAGGGGAGTCTAGAACCAGAGGGCATTGGTTTAGTGTGAGAGGTAAAAGATATAAAAGAGACCTAAGAGGCAACTTTTTCACGCAGAGAGCTGTCAGAGGAAGTAGTGGAGGCTGGTACAATTGCAACATTTAAAAGGCATCTGGATGGGTATATGAATAGGAAGGGTTGAGAGGGATATGGGCCAAGTGCTGGCAAATGGGACTACATTAGTTTGGGATATCTGGTCAGCATGGACGAGTTGGACTGAAAGGTCTGTTTCTGTGCTGTACACCTTTATGAATCGATGACTCTATGTTCAGAGTGAATTACAGAGCTTAAAGCCTCAGCAGTGAAAGCCAATGTATAAATGCATAAATCCATGTTATTGTTTTTAAAGCATTGTGTTCATTCAAATAGCCTGCGGGTGTTTTGCATAAATGAATCTGATTTCTTACAATCTGAAACTTGTGCCTTTATTTGTGCCTCGCAGATAAGATATACCCCAGGTCCAACAAGTAACCCTGACTGTGCCAAGCTTATAGATTGCAAATTAAGGTAGCTGAAAAATGTGTTGCTGGAAAAGCGCAGCAGGTCAGGCAGCATCTAAGGAGCAGGAGAATCGACGTTTCGGGCATAAACCCTTCTTATGTCCGAAATGTTGATTCTCCTGCTCCTTGGATGCTGCCTGACCTGCTGCACTTTACCAGCAACACATTTTTCAGCTCTGATCTCCAGCATCTGCAGTCCTCACTTTCTCCCTGCAAATTAAGGTAGAAATGCAGCACACTTTAAGCTTATAAAATGGTGGATGAATCCTTGCTCATAGCCAAGTTTCATAGCTTAAAACAATTAGTTCAATTTATTTAAGTTTAAATAATGTACTGAAGTGAAGCTATTAATACAAGTAATATTTTAGAATAGGAGAAAGTGAGGTCTGCAGATGCTGGAGATCAAAGTTGAAACTTTATTGCTGGAACAGCACAGCAGGTCAGGCAGCATCCAGGGAACAGGAGATTCCCTGGATGCTGCCTGACCTGCTGTGCTGTTCCAGCAATAAAGTTTCAACCATATTTTAGAATACATCAATTACAGAGAATCCATTAGCACATACTGCTCTCTCAATTTATTCTTGAATGAAAGAGTGCCTTGGAACGTTCTATTGCAGTATCAATCAGATATTCAAATAAAATATGCAAGTTGATCATTCATGGAGCCTTTGCTCTGAGCAGCCTTTAGAAATCCATTTAGAACTAAAGGACGCAGAAAGGTCAGCATCAGATTTCCCCTTAATTCCTTTGCAGTAAGATATAAATTATTTCAAACAGACAACAATCTCATTAAGCATAAATATCTTGGCAAGAATTTAGTGCAAATTTGTGACAAGCACCTTTAATTGCCAACAAATTGGAATCAAAGCCATTTTTTTTTTGACTCGAGATCAGTTGCCCAAATTTCCACATTTCTTTTTAGTTGTTTCCTTGATCCATTTCTGTCGCAAAGTGGTGATGTTGCAGGACTAACAATCTGGAGATGTGAGTTTCAATCCAACCATGGCAGCTGGAGGAATTTAAACTCAATTACTTAATAAATCTGGAATAAAATGCTTGTCTGCTCATCATGGAAACACTGGACAGCTGTAAAAACCCATTTGGTTCACTAATGTCCTTCAGGTGGGAAATCTCTTACCCATCTGGCATTCACATAACTTCAGATTCACAGCAATTTAAAAACAAATAAACCTACATTTTCTAATCAACTTGTTGAGAGGTGTTATTACACACTTCTGGAGCAGCAGGACCTGAACCCAGGCATAGGGACACTATCATTGAGCCACAAGAGGGTCACTGTGGTTGACTCTTAACTGCTCTCTGAAATGACCTGTCAAACATTCATTTAAGATCAAAGCGCACGACAGAAACAACATAGCATGTGTTCCCAAGTCACACAGAAATTCAAGAAGGTGACCTTTTCAAGGGCTACTGGGGATCCATGACAAATGGGAGTGCTGATCACATCCAATGAAATTATATTTGTCCAGTCAGAAAATAACTAATATTCATATCCTGCAATGGAAGATTGCAGAAATCGTTTTCAGAACGAGGCCTCGCATTTTCTTATTTTCCATTCAGAGTGTGCTAGGGATTAGTTTAAGACATAGGAGAAAGCGAGGACTGCAGATGTTGGAGATTAGAGTCCAGAGTGTGAAGCTGGAAAAGCACAGCCAGTCAGGCTGCATTCGAGGAGCAGGAAGGGCTTATGCTCGAAAGGTTGATTCTCCTGCTCCTCGCACACTGCCTGATTGGCTGTGCTTTTCCAGCGCCACGCTCTTGATTAATTATAAGACATTGCTATTGTAGGATTATTTGAGACTCATTAATGTGAGGAGATTTTGAGCCCAAAGAGCTCAAAGAGTTTGAAAAGTTACAATGTCTTCTTATGCACATGTGCATCGGTACAAATCTTGGTAGTGAACTGTAAAAAATAACAATTTTATATCCATTCTGAAGAAGGGTCTCTGGATTTGAAAAATTAACTCTGCTTTCTCTCCATAGACATTGACAGACCTGCTGAGTTTCTCCAGCAATTTCTTTAGCTTCTGCAATTTTTTATTTTAATTTTATATTGATTGCATTTTTTCATCATGCTGGTGCCCCAGATTAAAAACACTGAATACCAAGCTTGAGGGGTTAATGGCAAGAGCGGTTCCACCATAGAACACACCAGATGGCCTCCTTCTTTAGAGACCGCAATTTCCCTTCCCACGTGGTTAAAGATGCCCTCCAACGCATCTCATCCACATCCCGCACCTCCGCCCTCAGACCCAACCCCTCCAACCGCAACAAGGACAGAACGCCCCT
>NC_057734.1:20302099-20325106 GCF_004010195.1 Chiloscyllium plagiosum | reverse complement strand
CCCCCCCCCCCCCCTCCTCTAGCTTATCTCTCCATGTTTCAGGCTCTCTGCCTTTATTCCTGATGGAGGGCTTTTGCCCGAAACGTCGATTTTGCCTGTCCTCGGATGCTGCCTGAATTGCTGTGCTCTTCCAGCACCACTGATCCAGAATCTGGTTTCCAGCATCTGCAGTCATTGTTTTTACCTCGTTGATTTTAACCCTACTGCGAATCCTCTTGCAAGGATGCCTGCCTTGAAGAAGTTTTCCTCTTCTCTCTACAAGAATCTCAGGGAGTCTCTCTCTCATTGCAACTCCCAGGTCATTTCCCCACCCTCCTCTAGCTTATCTCTCCATGCTTCAGGCTCTCTGCCTTTATTCCTGATGAAGGGCTTTTGCCCGAAACGTCGATTTTGCCTGTCCTCGGATGCTGCCTGAATTGCTGTGCTCTTCCAGCACCACTGATCCAGAAGAAAATGTGAGTGCCTGGTCAGCAGGATGCAGGTTTCTGACTGTAAGTCATATGATTCTTGGCTCTGCATCATAAAAGGTGGTTGTTCCAATATCGGTTTTAAGATGCTCTGGGATAATAATATTAGGAATGTACATCTTCACAATACTGCAAAATCAATACTCATGGCATTTTGTTTGGGGAAGAACTAAAAGACAGTGAAACTTGATTTGCTGGTGTTTTACTGCAGCATTTCCAGAGCCTGCATTTAAAAGGATGTGAATCAGCTCTGTACTTATAAGCTTCAAGCTCTGAGATGGTCAGGTGAGCAAATGAGAAGATGCCACTTGAAGCAGATGTGTTATAATTAAGGCTGTCACATCAGAGGTGAGACAGCCATGTGACTGAAAACAGAAATAATATCAACCTGCAAATAAGCTCTGATGAAGAGACATCTGGACTCAAAAAGTTGGCATGCTTTCTCTCCACGGATGCTTTCTGATTCATTGTGATTTGCAGCATTTGTTCTTTTTCAGTACAGATTCCAACATCTGCAGTAATTTGCTCCTATTATATCAACCTGTGTTTAGAGTCACCGAGTCTTAGATATACACAGCAAAAAAACAGACCCTTTGGTCCAACTTGTACATGCCGACCAAATATCCTAAAAAAATCTAGTCCTATTTGCCAGCATTTGGACTATATCTCTCTAAAGCCTTCATATTCATGTACTCATCTGGATGCCTTTTACATGTTGTAATCATATCAGCCTTCACCACTTCCTTTGACAGCTCATTCCATAAATGCTCCACCCTCTGCGTGAAAAAGTTGCCCCTTAGATCCCTTTTAAATTTTTCCCCTCGTGCCCATGCCCTCTAGTTTGGGACTCCCCCACCCCATGGAAAAGACTTTATTTGTTTACCCTATCCATGCCTGTCTAAATTTTATAAACCTCTATGTGATATGGGTTATTTTCAAAAACCAAGAGGGAGAGTGTACCTAAGGGAAGGCAAACTTTGGAGAGGTTGGGAGGTGAGCAGGAGGAATTGAGACATCTTAAGGGTCTTCTTCTATGTCCCAGATCACCATCTCCCCCTTCCCTTTCCCACCCACAGCACAAGCATTCTGATCTGCCAGTCTTTCTCACAGCCCCCAGGTCCCTCTTCAAATTGCCAGGTGGAAAGTGACCCTGAAGAAGGGTTACATGAGAAATGTTGACTTCTGACCCTCGTGATGCTGCCTGGCTTGCTGTGTTCTTCCAGCCGCCTACCTATCTATTTTAGTCTCCTGCCTGTCTATTTTAGCCACCTGAGGGACAGTTATCAGTCAATTACCTGACACCTGAAGAGAGCCTTAGTAGGTGGTAATCACTATTTATGCTTGACTTGTGTGAGTCATCCCAGCTCAGCTCAGCTCTGTTTAAGAGTCCTGAAGAAGGGTTACACTCGAAACATTAACTTCTCCACCTCCTGATGCTGCCTGGCTTGCTGTGTTCTTCCAGCCTCCTGCCTGTCTACTACAGGTGGAAAGTGGGCCTCAGTTGGGGCAAGGGCAGATGAGCCATTAGCCGGCCTCACCCTTAACCCCCAAAACATTTCTGACAGATAGTGGGCAGGCAGGAAGACAGGAGGAAGGTCAACTGAGGATCTTTACAGACACGCTGTGCCTCCATGCCTGTTGGCAGGATGCTGTAACATTCTGCTCAAATTTACTGTCCAAAGACCACGATGCAACCCATGCAATACATTAATAAATCTAAAGCGGATATGCTACTTTGACGTGGGTAATCAGGAGATAGAAAAGGCATGCTATTTCTGATTGCATATCTATAACAGAGTCATCAACAGACAATGTAGTAGGGACCTGCCTTCGGGTTTACCACACGCAGAAATAGAATCTATAATTATTTGTGTTATACTGCTGGAATGTGGTTAAAATGTGGTTGGACCTTAATATCTCCCCCCAGTTTTAGCCTAAAGCCTCTTGTGCTGAAGCTCTGCCACAGTGGCATATCATTCAATATCTTGGTATTCTGAAAGCTGCCCTCTCACCACTTTCACCTCTGCTTTCATTCAACTCCTTTTGAGACTCAAGAGCAGAGCACTAGTTCATTCTAGTTTCTCATTGCAGTTTAATGTTCTGATCAGCATTCTCATAATTCTTCCTTGCAATCTCTTGATGACTTGAATATTTGATCAGTATATTTTCAGCAAGCTGTGACAATTATTTTCACCTCTATTTCTAGATCACTGGGGTTTGCTCTGAATCATCACAAATGTACAATTAAATTTACAGTAAGATAACTCTGAAATCTCAGCCCACCCTCGCCTCCCCCTAACTTTCATAGTATCTTTGAAACCAGTGGAACATTCATCTGCAGAATTAGTGATTTCACTGACTTCAAGTGATAATGTTCATGAAATCCTCTCTTGCTGGTCTTAAATGTAATTTTCTCGCTCTTCAGGAACCTCACCATGGCCAGAAATTCTTTAAATAATGTAGTGAATTATTTATGAGTGCTTCGAAAATCTAGATATTCTGGTTGTATCTAATTGACTCAGATCACTGGTACTGATCCATTAGAAGAGAATATGCTCAGTAGAATAATAAAGAGCCCATAAAAGTTAGCAGATGTAGTATCTTTATGACCTCATAAAGCAAATGCTTTTTATTGTTATTGAACAAACACGTAATCTGATCTTTACAACACAATATTTGAGACCAATAGAAACATCATTGAATGCATTAAGGGTAGGAATCCATGGCAGGTTTTGCGTTCTGAACAATTAGTTTTAGCACACTAAGTCTTTTCTACTTTTGTTCCTACATAATATATTACTGACTTAATTAGGCAGCAGTTAATGCATTGACACCACTGTCTCGTTCAGCAGTAGCAATGCCTCTTTCAACCAATTGAAGAACAAACCATTATTCAACATGGATCACTTTCCCAGTACTAGCCATGCCCACTTGGTAGATAATGTGATTCTACTTCATACGTACAGATCAATTGTGCATAGACAAAAGTTATAACATAAAAATGAGGTTCCAATTAGATATTGAGAGGGCTTTGCACAGGTGGTACTGGAACTTACATTAATTTGGATCTGAATTTTGATTGAATACAGGTGGGAATATTCCTAAATGCTTACTCCTTAATCAACTCACCATTAGACTGATTAGTGTAAATGCCAAATGGGTGTGTTTCTGTTGATCTTCCATCAAAGTTATGGAGACGAATTGGAAAACTTCCTGAGGAAACTCTCAGAAACTATATTGATTGCTATCGAGCAGAACATAATTTAAAATAACAAGCAAGACTTTAATTTATATAGCAACTTTCATAACCAATGGATGCCACAAGATACTTTATCATGAATTAAGTGTTATTGAAGTGTAGTCAGTAGGTGGGATCACAGCAACATGATCTAATTGCAACAATGTGATAATAACCAGGTAATGTAATTATTTGTTGTTGTTTGAATGCTGAATATTCATCAGAACCTCAGGGATAACTTTTCTGCTCTTTTCAAAATAAAAATGTGGGATCTTTTACTTCTAATTGAGAGTGCAGACAGAGCCTCAGTTTAACATCTAATTTGAAAGGTGGGACGTCCCACACTGCAGGGCTCCCTCTGTACTGCATAGAATATCAACATTGACCTTTTACACTCAATTCCTACAATGGGACTTGAACCCTGAGGCAAGAGTTCTCCCAACTGACCCATGTCTAACACATAAACTCTTGTGTTAACACAACATTTAACAACTTTCCATAATACCACAGTTTCTTAATATTGCCATTTGTACACTTAAAAAATTACTTTATGCAGTTGGTTTTAGAAATGCAAGGTGGAATCTTATAGAGATCTGAGTGATATGGCCCATGGCTAAACGTGTGGCAGAGTCAGGCAATAAGTGCAGTGAGGGGGGATCCTCACAAACCTTTACAGATGTACCATAGAAAACATACTGTCCAAGCACACAATGGCCTGGTAGGCAACTGCTCTGTCCAGGAATGTAAGAAACTATTGTGATGATGCTGCTCCTCTAACAAGGTTTTGTTGTTCTTGTTTTTTTTTCAAAAGGGGTTGTAAAAGGCAGAGGGGCCAGCATGGCTACCAGAGACTGTCTAAGTCAACAATCAGGGGAGGCCTTTAGGTATTATCTAAAGCAGTTCTATAATGAAAAGGGAGTGGCCAATTCTCCCAGTTCAGGGATGATTTTAGTTTGATTTGTTTTTTTAGCAGTTAGAAACTTCTGGGGACAGAGAAGCAGCTACAGTGAAAAGAGATTCCATGTTTCAGCAAATGATGCCTGACTGATCCTCTCTCTCTAACATTTTTCCTATAAGAACTTGGGTTTGATTTTACCTTTTTTCCAAGAGGTATATTTATGGAGGTGTTGCAGGAAATTGGAACAGCATCATTAAGGTGTGATAGAGTCAGTTGGGTTTTCAGATAGGTTAAGTTATTCTATAATCTGTTCTTGATTGTTCATGTTTGATTTAGTAGTCTGCAAATAAATTCTGTTTGGTTTAAAACTGAGTGGTTTGACCAGCTGAATTACTCCTGGAATATCCACTTTATATCTCCTAGAACAACTAAAAAATTTAGATTCTGGGCTACCTTCTTAAAAAGTTCTGAGGGGGTGCGACATGGACCGTAATACCACAGAAGTTTGTCTGCATAGCCCAGGCCATCACAGAAGCCAACGTCCCATCCATGGACTCCATTTACAACTCTTGTTGCCCCAGACAGGCTGCTAACATCATCAAAGACCCATCCAAACTTGGTAATGCTCTCTCACAACTTCTCCCGTCAGGCAGAAGAAACAGAAGCTTAAACATGCATACCAGCAGGCTCAGGAACAGCTTCTTTCCTGCCATTATTAGACTGATGAATGGACTCTCTCCACTTCTAATAATGTTGATCATGGTAATGTTGATCTTGCCTTGCGCATGTCCTGTATGGTGTAACCTGTATGCTTCACTCTAAATTTTTTTTCTACCCTATGATCTGTATGTCCTTGCTTACCATCACCTGCTTGTACTGCTCATAAACAAAGTGTTTTACTGTACTTAGGTACACATGACAATAAATCAAATTAAATAATCTTTACGTCTAGATCATCTTGCTCCACCTTTGGCAATCAGCGTGGTGAGGTTCTCACCTGACAGTGGCAGGATATCTATTGATGCTAACTATTGATTGTTAAATGTCTTGTTAATGCCACAACTCACCTCATTAGTATCAGAATCCCACAAGCTGGCATCAGGAAAACCCGGCAAGGAAACAAGAGGATGTTCCTAGCGAGTTCATTTCCATATTGGGTACCAGCCACAAACAGCTCAGGGTGTGAGCTGAATGCACTCCTCCTCCATGGGTGTTGCAAATGGCCATCTGCCATTTCATCAGCACCATCCTGGTACATCTACAGTGCACTGACGGTGTATTTTAGACACACCCACAGACATTGCAGGACACGTCAAGTTCTGGCATTGAAAGGCTGCAGCAGGGACTGGCAACCAGTACACAGACTGGATTCAACTGCAGTTTTGGACTGTTCACTTGCTCTCTTAGTGTTCACTCATTTAGTACCTACCTGCTTGCTCATAGTCCCCCTTGCCTTGAGTTAACTTGCTGTGCCAATTGGTGCAGTCACAGAAACCAGCAGCCAAGCATCCCTATAGACTAGTGGGTACACATCCTGCTCTAGGGCAGCTTGTTGTCTGCACAGATGTCCATCCATTACAGCATCTGGATAGCCATGATCTGCTACTGGAACCTATACAGGGAGAGTCAGAATGAGATGCATGGAAGTTAAAGTCATTGACATTGATGTACGCTGTTCTAATTTCAAAAATATCTCCTTTGCACCAAAATGCACCCAATACGTTTTCTTCTTTCTCTTTCTCCATCTTCAGCTAAGTGTATTCCCTGGTTCTGTAGCTGGGATGGAGGGAATCTGCTCTGATGAGGATCACTTTGCCGCTAGAGGTGGGACCCCAGAACAGGCCAGACACATCAAGGATCTTTATTGCGAGAGGAAAGTGAGACCTTCCTTGGCTTGAACACCCAAAGGTTGGAGGTGGAGGCTGAAGGCAGGTGGAGGTGGCGGGTCTGCCTGAGTGGAAACCACCCATAGGCCAGTGTGTAGTTCCAGTTATGGCACTGTCTCCTTTGAGCACCTGGTGTCAAGGCTTCCCATCTCTATCTCACCATGCCTTTGGTCCAAAGGTTGGTGCAATGAATTGCGGGTGTATGTGGCCCTTTCCAGTGGACTCTGAATGTCCTGGACCTGGTTCTCTATGGTTGCTGCCAAGCGGTCCATGGAGGTGGACAGACTGTCAGTCTGCCCTGGTGTCCCTCCCTGTGCATGTGAATGAAGTCGCTGATTGCAGTGTTATCTCCTGCCTGGGGTAGTGAAGGTGCCTGGTCTCTGGCAATCTACCAAGTGTCCTGAGGTGATTTTTAGTTGCCTAGCTGTGGAGCTGTTACAGTGAAGTACTTGCACACTTTCTAAACTTAACCTTCCCACCGACGGGGCAGTATCATGCCTGGTGGGGTCTGTAGGAAGCTGCCTTGCTGATGCTTCCTCTGCCGTCATGTTGCTGATCTTGAGGGGTCCAAGAGGGAGGTTTCTCCACAGAAGGCATGAGGAGGCTTGTAGAACCCGCAAAAAATGAGAGAGAGAAGGGATTATGGCCAGTGGCTGGAAGTGGTGCTCAATGACTGAGAGTGAAAGTAGAGTTAATGAAGAGTAGTAGTGTTCCGCAGGATGGTACTTACTCACCTGCCTGGACATTGCTATCTTGATATTCCTACAGGGGCAGCCTTAGTCCTTTTCCGTGAGGACCAGCATTCTGCCCTGGTAGGGGTTGGAATGAGGAAATGAGGGGAACTGAATGTGATGAAAGTTGGTGGTATGGTCATTAGTCCTGGTCCATGTGGGGGAAACTTGGGGAGATGTTCTGAAGGGCTGAGGAGGCGGTGTGAAGATCATGCCGCGTTAGTGTGTGAGAGGGGACAGCGGGTGAGGGAATGTGTTGTAGATAATGGTGAGGATGATATGGGGCATGAACCTTGGTCAGAAATTGATGCACGATCAGAGATGGTGTGAGTGTGAAGTCTAAGTGAGAAGAGTGTGACACTGACACTGGCAAATTGGAGAAGATCATTAACCTTAATTTCATATCAATTGCTGTTCCTCCACATCCTGGAGACAGCACTGATCCTGCTGGTGATCTGGGACCCAGTTTGTAAAGTCTGCTGGTACGGACCCCTCTGCTGATTCTCCAGAAAGGGGACGCCTCTCTATTGCACCACCCATCACTAGACCCTCTAGGTCCCTGTTGAACAAATGCAATGCCTTTTCCCCTCCCCTTCCTTGCCATGTTCCAAGTCTGTCCATTAATGAGAAAGGCAGCTTCAGAATGCCAGTACTTGTCTGGATGCACGGCAGTATCTTAACTATCGAGCTGATGCAAGGGATGCTGGTCTTTCAGTGGATATCCATTGAGTGGTGAGTTGTTCCAGGAATGTTGTGTGGTAAGATGGGGCAGAAATTGGAGATCAGAGATACATAAGGCATGGTAGGTAATTAAGAAGATGAGTTTGGTAAGTTGGCGTAAAAAACTCATTAGGCAATGCAAAGTAAAACCCTTGATAAAACTCAAATGAACTGGGACTTTCCAAAAAAATGAAAGATTTAGCCCACAAAGGGTTTTTTGAACTTGGTCAATGTACACAATGTAGACAATGTAGACAGCATTATGTTCTCTTGCCAAAGTGTAAATTAATATGACAAACATATAAAAGTTACAATAGTTAAATTGAAGAATTCCAACTTTAAAGAAAAACCAGAAGCAATATCAGTAATCTTTGATATCTTCCAGTTTAATTCATGTATAAATGTTATATGCATAGTTTAGAAGGCTCCAGTTACTAAGTTGTGAAGTAAAGGGTTAATTATACCTTTACGCTGAAATAGTAGTCTCTAACCTTTATATGCATAAAGGTCACTTTTTGAATTTAAGTGCAACCTAGGATCTAGCCCAAAGAAAATATCGAATAAACAGATTATTTTAAGTACTACATTAGCTGAAAACCAAGTATATATAACTACTCATTTTGTCCTCAACTCCCTAAATCTCAGTGGTGACAACTACAACTTCATATTATTCGCCAGTGTCTTGAAGTCTGGGTTGTGGTGTGAGACTGATAGCACATTAAGTGGCTGTCCATGAGGTGGGTATAATACCTGGACTTGATTATATTCATTTGGAAAAATGCTGTCTCACAGAGGCATGTGGAGTCAAAGTAAGCTTTTACTCTCGAAGTATAAGATGTTAGGAGTGGGTACTTTTCTCCATTTATCAGTCACCCAAAATCACTGTCCCTTGATTTGACTTTCAGCTCAATAACATGTTGCATAATTGTCTCCACATCCATTCCACTGCTTTGTAAATCAAATACCTGTTAGAATTTGATGGCTAACCCAGCAATGTTTACTTGAAGAATGGATTTGAGACAAACATAATGACATGTTCCATCATATCTAATTCCTGAAATTGCCTGATGAATTGCTCTGTTCACTTCCTCATGTGTGCTCAGAAGTTTTCTGGATAGAACCAGGATAGAACTTGGTCTTTAATCTTTTTCTCGTATTTTGTCCAGATTCAGGAAGTGTTGCAGCGATACATTTTTTAACTTGGGAGGACCATGGACCTAATTTCAGTTTTAATGCATTCTCAGCACTGATCATATGTGCCAAAGTCATTTGCCAGCTGTTCATGTCAGCTTTGATACCTGTAAGGAACCTTATGTAGAGCAATGACACATTGACAGCTTATTGCACACTTCATTCCTTGATTTAAGAAAAGTGACAATCTCAGGCATCAGATCGAGAAATCTTTGCAGGGCCTTCCCTCCACTTGCCTACCTCACATTTGTATGAAGAATTAGTTCACCACAGGCAGTACTGAGTTTATATCCAGTAAGGATTCAACAAAATGCTGAAGGGCTTGAATCAAGTTTACAATCTTCTCATTACATTAGAAAAGTGCAGACATTTATTCGCTAATGTGTACAGGTGGATTATACAGTGACCATTGACAAAAGAGGGGAACTCAGGATCAGATTTGCAAAATGCATCAAAGCCCACATTTTTGCCAAGCATGGCTAGTGCAATATCAGCTGTGATGGAAATCACTTTCTTGATTGGAATGTTTTTCTGAAACACGTGCCTTTTGTTTTAACAGTAGAGATCCTCACCATTGTTCTCTCTAAAGAACAAAAGGGTGAGATGATCCTGTTTAGTTGTTATATCCTCAAAAACCAGCTACAAAGAGCAATCAGCTGGCTTTTTCAGTCATGTTGATGAACTTAACAAATTGCAGTGAGAAGCATTCACAATTCTTCAAGTCCTGCTGTAGTTGCTGAAAGATATCTACGGACAACGATTCCATACGTCTTGCTGCTGTGGAAGTACCATGTGACATGCTGTAGATTGCAGTTATTATTTCTTCATTTTACTTAAAGTCTTTGAATAAAGAGACAGTGGCCACGGTCGTTACCTCTTTAATAACTTCATCTGTGAGTGATTCCTTGCGTTTTGCCAGAAGATAGTAAATATGAAGTGATATTTCAATGCAGGCCTGACCTTTTGCTGTTGTTTCAAAAAAAAAGATTGCTGAGCTTTCGAAACAGCCTTCGTCAACTTCCTTTGTCTGAAGCGTACAGTTCAAGAGAAAACTATCTTCGAATTTACTGCGCATTCTTGTGTAGTTTCATTCAAAATTCTGCTATTAACTTATTGATTTATTTTGTTGATATATAAGGCAAATGTTCTTATTTTTTACATTGTGAACAGAATCTCATTTTCCCATTCGTTTTAGTTTCTTTTTAGATGGCCCAGGTTCATCACTCAGCATTATCATTTCATCTTGTGATTTGCAGTATCACGCTGCCACTGGCCACTCGACATCTGGAACATCCAGAACGTTACTGTTCGGAAGTCTGGACGTACAGGAGCTCACTACTGGGCTCACAATGAGTTTCTACTAGAGCTCTTGGTCATCTTGTGTCTTTTGCATATCCGATGTGAGTCTTGGCAGCATTCCCCATAATTTTTCTTTGTTTTGCATGGAATTATTAGATAAGCAGCTGAAGGAATGAAAATACTGCAGGTCTGCAGAGAAAGGACAGAGGAGTGGAACGAGCTGAACCGCTCTTGCTAAGGGTCTGCATGGACATGATGGCTTGGTTAGCTTTCTACCTATGTTTAGAATTAAGATATAGTGGCTTCACAAATCGGATCCTAGAATATTTCTTATTGTTTTTACTTATTTGTTTGCATGTCCGCCATAAAACTTACTTTGCCCTGCAATGATAATTTATCTGGATCAAATGAAAAAAAAAGATCCAACTAGCTAGCAAAGCCTGTGAATAGCATCCACTTTACTCCAGCTACATTACATCCAGAAGTGGAAGTCATGTAGTGCCTTAATATTCAACGGTTGTGACAATTGTGGTTGAATATCAGAGATGTCGATGGCGAGGGAATGTGAATAGATGGTCCGATTAACTATTCGAGACTCTACAATCAGCCTGTCCAGCATGTATTAGAGAGCCTGGCTCAAAGAATCGTGACTGAGTATGTGCATAAGGATATCCTTCAGAGTGACATCAGATTGCACAGAATTAGGATACTGCAAAATTCCAGTGAACTCCCTTTTACCCTCCACTTAGATACTTATGTTCAATAAAAGCTGTTGATGTTTGCTTACCTGATCTGCAGACTTGATTGTATTACATCATGACAAAAGGTGACCAGACCACAGAACTGGAGGCAAGTTGCAACTGGAGTGTCTGAAGTGAAACCCAGTGGTAATACAGTACTGTAAGTGAAGGATGAGGCCAAGCCAGTCATCTGACCACAAAACTGGGGGAAAGACTTGAAAAGCAGTCTACCTGCAGTACGGTGCTATGGGAGAAGGACTTTAAGACTACCCAGTCACCAACCGAAGAACAGGAACTACAGAAGAAAAGAAAATCCATGCAACCCTCTAAAAAGGTCAGAGTATTGTTTTGACCACCGTAAATCAGTAATGAAAGTACCTAATGAACAAAAAGGCCTTTCCTTTACTAGACCTCCTGGATCATGTTGAGGATTTTAACCAGACCATGCCCTGTATTAATGGATGCCTGTTAATTAGCAGACATAGCATTACCTCAAGTCTTGATCACAAACTTGGACTAGGTTAATGTACTGTTATACTTGATCTATAGAAGCATTGACATCATTCTCATCTGACAGGGTATAGAAGGAGATAAATAAAATACTAAAGTCTTCCATTCTATTTTAGATTATGCGATAACCCCATGATATACCAGGCAAAGCTAAATTGGTGCAAGCAGGAGCTATGAGAAACCATTGTTTCCTCGATAACTGATTTCTGTTGTCTTGCTGATAATTGTCAGAATGGAACTGTTATGATCCAAGATCATATCACCAAATTAATGTTATGTTCTACATTGAGAGCAGTAACCTTTATTGTTAAAGTAGACAACAAGTGAGATCTGCCCAATTACTCAGAGAATAAAGTCACAAGATTCCATTGTTTTGAGCAAACTATAATAAATTTCACTACAAAAGGTTGAACAATTATGTAATCTCCAATACGCATACAGCTTATTTCAAGAAACAGGGAAAATTAACTATGGACTGTCATTTACCAGAAATCAACTCATTGTCAGTTTTGATGAGGTTCTGGAAGTATTCTCCCTGTGGACTCTTGTGAGATGCTGTTCTCCAAACCTCAATTTATTGGCTATACATGACCCACCTATGGGTCCCTGCTTGTCCTATCATCCCGTTTGCCTGAAATAGGAGATTGTCTCATTGTCAGGATCCACTGAGATTTTGCCATTTTCAAAGCCCAGTCGTGTGCATCATCAAAAATTGTCAGACAAGAGCTGTCCTTCAACATGGACATAGAGAACATTAAAAGAAATTCTTCTCAATGCGCATGGTTAACACTTCAATTCAAATATAAATGATCATTGTTATTACCATTTAAGAATCAAATCACTCAGGTCAATTGCCTTTCTCCTAATCATGCCCAAGAACACTGTTTAAGGGACTGCTATTTATCTCCCAGTGTCCAGTGTAGGTTATAGTACAGTCATGAAGAGAGCAAACCAGAAATCAAATTGGCACATACCTACTTTGCTGAATTAAATAGGGACCGGATTAGTTTCTCTGTGGATGAATGGATAGTTAAGGGGATGGCATACATAGTCAATGAGCCAAAACCAGTAGCAGCAGAAACTGGCCAGCCACCTGGGAGCAAGATGTTCCAAAAGCCATAGGACAAAACAGGGACAAGTCCCAACTAAACTGGAGAAACACAGTTGCTCCCTAAGCAAGACTGCTCTGGCAAACGCACTAGAGATAGTTCAAGAGCTGCTAATAATGCTCAGACATTCAAACTGGTATGTATTACCCAATTGAGGACACATATAGAAAAGTGCTGAAATGGGAGTAGTAGCGGATGAACATTGAACATAGAATGTTACAGCGCAGTACAGGCCCTTCAGCCCTCGATGTTACGCCAATCTGTGAAATTAATCTGATGCCCATCTAACCTACACCACTCCATTATAATCCACATGTATGTCCAATATCCATTTAAATGCCCTTGACGTCGATGAGTCTACTGCTGTTGCAGGCAGGCCACTTCACCTGCCTACTACTCTCTGAGTGAAGAAACTACCCCTCGAATGCATACTGACCTGCTGTGCTTTTTCAGCTTCACACCTAGTGACTCTGACCTCCAGCATCTGCAGTCCTTACTGTCACCGAATCTCAGTCTTTTGTCAGCCTTGGGAGCCCAGGCCAGATTAGAGAGCCACCTTTTGGCTTTAAAAAGCTCCCAGCAACCTTTCAGAAGCTGAAAGACCAGGTAGCAGCTGAACTCAGCAATTGCGCCGTGTACCTCGATAACTTGGTAACCTGGAGTGAGTACAGACCATAATCCCTAAAACATATAATGGAAAGAAAAGGTTCAAAGTGACCAGTGTCAGATTGTTCAACTGGAGTTGGCTGTTATAGCCGTTTAATCTAAACATCACTAACGCTGACAGACAGAACAATGGAATCGCTGTTGTCTTATCCAGAGTGTAAATCCCCACAATGCAGCGGGGAACTGAAAATGCTGACATTCCAGTGTGAATGGAATGAATGACCTTTCTTCTTTCTCTCCTTTGGCAGAGAATATGCAAACAAATTGAAATTGATTTCACTCTTTTCCTGTGGGGGATGAAAGAATGTCAGGTACACAATATGTGAAAGAGATCAAGAATTGTTTTAAAAGCTATACTTTTAAATGAACTTTGATGGATGAAAACTTGGCTTTCACTGATCACATGGTTCAAGTTGATGACTATTTCTGAAAAGCTCCAATCAACAATTACCAGAATTACTGGACCTGCAGAACAGACTGTGCCCCACTCCCCAGAGTGTATTGATACAAAACCCTGATCCTAATTGCCCCAAGTGGCGGAGTGTCCGTGTTCCAAGATGCTGGACTGAGACCAGATGCTACCCTTGACTCACTCTGGAGGCTTTCCAGACTGACGATAATCCCTGTGACTTAATTTAGTACTACTCCCTTCATGTGTTTGCCACATCAGCTGCTGGCACATGGTGTAGGTACGGCATTGATGTAGCATGGTGCCATACAGCAACATGTTCACTGCCTTGACTGATCAGTGCTGACAACCATGACAAGCTCCTGGCTTTGTTATTGCACTAAACAACATGCCAAGACAGAACTACTGTGAATCTTTAAGCTGTGAGTCAGGCAGCAAGACAGAAAGAAACAAGGTAGAGATGCTGTGAGTATTCAAGTAGGCACAAATTGCATGAGTGCTAAGAAAGCAAATGAAAAGCCTTGAGGCAATCACAATGCATAGAGTGTACCCTGAGATGTTAGGGATTGCCTTCACATCAGACATTGTAACTATCTAGTTTCTCTCGAGTGCACAGGAGAATAAGAAGTTGAACATAAATTAGACAAAATTAGGTACTAACGACATATTGATGCAAGCAAAAATCCTCTCACTATTGTGATTCTCATCCCAATCTTCAAGCCTTGGGTGGAAAATTAGACATTTTTCCCTGACCTTAACAACCTTATTTTTCCCAATTTGCCATATTTAACTGCAATGTTTCAATGAGGCAGCTCCACACCCTCTGAATTGCAATCAGGATCGGCACCAAATGCTGGCTTAGTCAATGGCTCCCAACGCCATGAAACCAAAGAAAAAACACTTTCATTTTTGTCTAACCCACAGTGCACCTAAACCGGTAGTGCCAGATACTGACATGATAGTGACCAAAATATATTTCACTGGCTCTGACATTTACCAGGATCAGTGCAATAAATGAAAATAAAATGATTCAAAGGATAAAAGATCACATCAATGTTTTTCGGCTCAAGACATTTTCATGGAGACAACTTAGATTGGACAGTCTTTTCATCTCTGGAATTTGGATTCAAATTAAATTGGATAAATTTGATGAAGGTGTTAATTTCAATGCTCTATTAATGAGTATTTGACTGTCATACATTCAAACCTGAGTTCTCGTTGGGGGATGTTAAAACCTTTCTGATGAATGGCATATAGGACCCTCTTGTCATTCAGTAAGTGAACCATATGGGATCTTGGTGATAAATTAAAAACTGGATTTCCCTGTTGCCTATTGATCCTGCGCTGTTGTCATTCACTGTCATATCTTCCTTCAACATAAATATGAAAGAAATGGTTTTGAAAAATAAACTTAAGACAGAGAGTTGACAGGTGGCTCTTATTAAATGTGTTATGTTTTCTTACAATGATACAAAAGCTGTCACCAGAGTCCACAGGAGACATATGGCTGTAATTCAACGCTGCAGAATGAAGGAAGCCTGAGTATTAGTCGTTATCTTTCTTGTGAGAGAGAAATGCCAACAAAACAAAGTCATAAACTTACAAAGTTAATGATTCCAGACTACTAGAACTGAGATTTTCCTACCAGGGAGATTATTTGCTTTATTATTCTATAGAACAAGAGTAAGGTAGAAAAAGAGACTAGCAGAGAAATGGGTAACAAGGATCGAAAGGGACAAGAAGTAGATCACAATGCAAGCTAACCTTTCTAATTGGCACAGTGTGAGTGGAACATGTGGATAGCATTAGGGCGAACCTTCCTCACCTTCATAAATTTCAAGCCTTATTGAGACTTGTTCAGTGATTGTCTGAAGTTCCCAGTCTTAAGTATGATGAGTGCCTCAGGCAAGTTGACCAACTCGGACCTCATGTCTTTGTGCTTTAGAACTTTGAATCACTATTATTGAACGGGATAACTCTATTTGCATGATTGTTTAAATCTGTGGCCATTTTCCACAAAGTCCTTTTGATTTAAAGAAACATTTTGCAGCTTTAGTCCACAGTCAAAGATAAAGACTGTGGAAAGACGTAGACTTTATATGTCTCCACCCTTTGGGAAGATGAAACATGATTTGAAAGATCTTTCACCACAAAATATATGAGTCAGACACATACAACTCAACATAAGACATAAGGCTTTTCATCCTCTTTCTCCTGTCACCCTTATTAAACAATATTTCAGCATTTCTTAACTTACTTCATCATTTTACCATCTGTGCAGTGATAATAAGGAGGTCAGCCATGTGGACCTCATAGAATGTACGTTCCCTGATTGGGGTTGTTAAACTGGTCTGATCAGAGAGCCCTGGCTGATAGATAAGAACAGGAATGTCCCCCCTCCTCCAATTCTATTGTGATGTAATCCCTACCCTCTCCTTTTACTTTTTTTCATGTAAGCATTACTCTAATCAGGCCAGTTCAGCTGTTTACATGGGTGTTTTCCTGGTGGCGGAAATATTGAACAAAATGATGTCTTTACTAAGTCACTGCACAGACACATACATACACACACACACACAACACAGGTGCAGCGGTAGTGTGGGGATGAAAGAATAAAGAAAATAAACAGGAGATTTAGAGAGTCTCCCTCATTCTCTGGGCTGGCTCTGAGCTGGCTGGTCAGGGGCTCATTGCACATGTGGAAAAGAAAGAACAAGAATGTCAGAGGCTCTGTTCACTCTGAGAGCTGGCTCTGGGGGAACTGGATCAGTGTGAAGGATTCTCCATGTGTAAATAAAAGGTGACTTGGTGCTGGGATCTCTGGAGTTATTTCAATCTGGACAAGGCATCTGGAAGCATAGTATATTTACCAATAATGTGAACATTCTTTACATCTGAATAATTGACTGGAGGCCTGTGACCAGTGGAGTGCCACAAAGATCAGTGCTGGGCCCTCTACTTTTTGTCATTTACATAAATGATTTGGATGTGCGCATAAGAGGTATATTTAGTAAGTTTGCTGATGACACCAAAATTGGAAGTGTAGTGGACAGCGAAGAAGGTTACCTCAGATTACAACGGGATCTTGATCAGATGGGCCAATGGACTGAAGAGTGGCAGATGGAGTTTAATTTAGATAAATGTGAGGTGCTGCATTTTGGGAAAGCAAATCTTAGCAGGACTTATACACTTAATGGTAAGGTCCTAGGGAGTGTTGCTGAACAAAGAGACCTTGGAGTGCAGGTTCATAGCTCCTTGAAAGTGGAGTCGCAGGTAGGGTTGGAGGATCTGAGATGCAGGGAGAGACTGAACAGGCTGGGGCTGTTTTCCCTGGAGCGTCGGAGGCTGAGGGGGTGACCTTATAGAGGTTTACAAAATTATGAGGGGCATAGATAGGATAAATAGACAAAGTCTTTTCCCTGGGGTCGGGGAGACCAAAACTAGAGGGCATAGGTTTAGGGTGAGATGGCAAAGATATAAAAGAGACCTAAGGGGCAACTTGTTCACGCAGAGGGTGGTACGTGTATGGAATGAGCTGCCAGAGGATGTGGTGGAGGCTGGTACGATTGCAACATTTAAGAGGCATTTGGATGGGCATATGAATCGGAAGGGTTTGGAGGGATACGGGCCGGGTGCTGGCAGGTGGGACGAGATTGTGTTGGGATATCTGGTTGGAATGGACAGGTTGGACTGAAGGGTCTGTTTCAATGGTGTACATCTCTATGACTCTAATTGAGCCAATTGGCACCATCTGAATAGTCTTGACTTTCAGGTTTTTAAACTTTCCACAACAAAGATTTTCTTAGGAACAGAAAGTTCTATTTGTTTGGTTCCCACAGTCCTTTAAACCAAATAAAAATAGCATTAATCTAGGATAACAGCACTTAATGTCTGGATTCATGCCTTCAATTGAAACAGAAGAAAAATTAACATCATTTGGTTCCACAGTGAATTCCTCTGTGGTCAGTGTCTATAATTGTATTGAGTTTAGCTGGGTCCCAGATCAATGCTATTAGATTAGAGTGTTTGGGTTCTTCCTGCAGTTCAATTCAAATGAATACTTTAGCATTCCTGCTTCATCAAAGTCTTCCTCAAGATATGAATTAGAAACATTTTTCCCCGCATTTGCTTTCAGGTCTGATTCCCTGCATCCAACTGCAGTTGCTTCTTTTGTCACAGTTATTTGACTAATGTCTACATCCTTGTGTTGGAAAAGAAAGCTGATTTCTTTAATAGGCTGTTTGGTATTTGTGTTAACCAACAATATTTCCTTGTAACATCTGTTGTTTTGAACCATCATATCAAACCAAAAATGCATTTTTGGAGGTGTTGTCATTTAGCCACTGTTTTGAAACAATCTAATTTAAACTTCTTCACTTTTTTTAAATTCCAAATCTGTCTGAATTGACAACAATCGGTGTGCAGAATTTGAATCTCAGTTGCTGTCAGATCACGACCTAAGTTTACCAATTCTGATTGAAGTTTAATTTCCTGCACCTCAAGTTCAATGCATTTCCTACTTTCTGTCTCTGAATGTAGGCCTTGCTCATCTTCGTCAGAGTCAGTAGGGAATTTTCCCACTTCAAAGTTTACATCTGAGAAATACTGACACTTCTTGACTATAATTGACAGATCCCTGATGGATTTTAAAGGAGAAATTGTAGGAGAAAACTCAAAACCATTCTGCATTCTTTCAGTTGTACACGGCTTGCCTGAATATCCTCAATGTTTCCTTTCCCAGGGAAGTGTTGTCATTTTCAGAGCACAGAACAGTGAAAGATCTGCACATAATGCTACTGTGAAATACTCTTAAAGTAATTTCTATATTACTATATGCATTTAATTGTAGATAATTTACTTGCATTTCCTCATTCTCCTGCACACTGGGCAAAATATCCACTTCCTGAACGTGGCAATCAAAATTTAAACCCGGTGGTATTTCTTTAGCATCCAGTGACAGATTTGGCTTTGCCACTGCTCTGGTCACCTCAGTCATTGGAAAAATAGCTGCGACCTTTACGTCACACTTCTGTAGATTATTGAACTTCATGTGGATCTGTGTTGTATAAAATAATGGCTCTACAGGGGTTAATGCTCATGGTACATTAACTCCACCCATTCAACTCATGTCTCACCCACTCTGGTGGAGGGATACAAGGCGTTCCATTCCAGCTTTCAAAGGGAGCAGACGTATCTAGTCCAACTTCCTAAGGTCCCAGGGATTATGTCTAACCTAATGTTGTTAGACATATTGCTAATACGTAATAAATCTTCCTGTATTCTAATAGCAGCATCCCTTCTGTAGATACTCGACAATTATGCATCCTCTGCCACCAATCGTTAAACAGGACGAATTAGTGATAGATGGTGACATTAAACAACCCTTAACGAGTACCACATACTGTCCACAGTGGTCAACAGGAAAATACCACAGTATTTTTAAAATGTGATGAGAGCTGTTTCTCTGTCTTAATTTCAGACATTAAGATCCAGACCATTGCCACCCTCTGGATGAAACATTTCTACCCAAATTCCTTCTAATGCTTCTGACAATTACTTTAAATCTAAGTCTCCTTATAACGTTGAATGCCATCAGTGAATATTTGGAAACTGTCATTTGTTTTTAGATGTTGCTGCTGAGGGGCAACGTGTAGGTGAGTAATATTGTCATACAGCATTGAAACAGGCCCTTTGGCCCACCATGTCTATGCTGATTAACAAACATAAGCGACACTGATCCCATTTACCTTCACTTGGTCCATACCTTATATGCCCTGCCATTTTAAGTGCTCACCCAGATGCTGCTTAAGTGTTCCAAGAATATCAGTCTGCAGCACCCTCTCAGGCAGCACATTCCATATTTCTCTCACCATCTGGGTGAAAACACTTTTCCTCAGATCCCCTTTAAACCACTGACTCCTCACCTTAAACATGTGCCCTCTGGTAGTGATGTTTGAGAAGATTTATAGCGAGCTAACTTACATACATATGTCCTCTGGTCTAGAGATGTCTGCCGTGGGGGAAAGATTTTCATGACCTACACTGTTGATGTCTCTCATAAATTTGAATACCTCCATCTGATCCTCCTCAGCCTCCTCTACTCCAGGGAAAACAAACCCAGCTTACTTCAATCTGTCCAGGTAACAAAGATTCTCCATTCCAGGCAACATTCTGGTGAATCTCCTTTTCACACTCTCCAGTGCAATCTTGCCTTTCTGATAGTGTGATGACCATAACTGTACACAGCATTCCATCTGTGGCATAACCAATGTTTTATAAAGTTGTAACAAGATTTCCTTGTTCTTATATTCTATGCCCCAGCTAATGCAGGCAAGCATCCTGTATGCCTTCTACATTACCCTGTCTACCTGTGCTGACATCTTCAGGGATCTATGGGCTTCTACACCAAGGTCCCTTTGTTTCTCAGTACTCCTCAGGGATCTGCCAATGATTGTGTATATCCTTCTCTCATTCAACCTTTCAAATCTCACACTCATTAGGGTTAAATTCCATCTGCCATTGCTCTGACCAATTATCAGCTGATCAATATCAGATGGTAGCGCCAGACCACCCTCCTCACTATCAACAGCACCATTAATTTTCGAGTCACCTGAAATCTTACTAACTAAACATTCAATATTCAATATTAACAAACAGCAAGGTACCTTACACTGATCCTTGCAGTGCATTGTTGGTTGCAGGCTTCCAATCTCAAAAATAACCATCCACCATCACTCTTTGCCTCCTACGTGCAAGCCATTTGAATCCAATTGGCCAATCTGTCTTGAATCCCATGGGCTCTTGCCTTTTGGACCAGCCTTCCATGTGAGACCTTGTCAAATGTCTTACTGAGGTCCATCTAAACCACATCAATTGCACCACTCTCATCAATATATTTCCTTACATTTTCAAAAACTTAGTTAAACTCCCTCCAACAAATCCATGGTGACTATCCTTGATCGATCTCTGTCTTTCCAAGTGTTGATTAATCTTGTCCCACAGATTTTTTTCCGATAATTTTCCTATCACTAAAGTCAGGCTAACTGGTCTACAATTAGCTGGCCTATCCCTGCTGTCCTTCTTGAACATAGAACATAGAACATAGAACATAGAAGAATACAGCGCAGTACAGGCCCTTGGGCCCTCGATGTTGCGCCGATCCAAGCCCACCTAAACTACACTAACCTACTATCCTCCATATACCTATCCAATGCCCTCTTAAATGCCCATAAAGAGGGAGAGTCCACCACTGTTACTGGCAGGGCATTCCATGAACTAACGACTCGCTGAGTGAAGAACCTACCCCTAACATCAGTCCTATATCTACCCCCCCTTAATTTAAAGCTATGCCCCCTTGTAATACCCGACTCAATACGCGGGAAAAGGTTCATACTGTCGACCCTATCTAAACCCCTAATCATCTTGTACACCTCAATCAAGTCACCCCTAAACCTTCTTTTCTCTAGTGAAAACAGCCCCAAGTGCCTCAGTCTTTCCTCATACGATTTTCCTTCCATACCAGGCAACATCCTGGTAAACCTCCTCTGCACCCGTTCCAATGCCTCCACATCCTTCCTATAGTATGGCGACCAAAACTGCACACAATATTCCAGATGCGGCCGTACCAGAGTCTTATACAACTGCATCATGACCTCAGGACTCCGGAACTTGAACAAAGGAACCATATTAGCTATCCTCCAGTCATCTGGCACTTCGTCTGTGGCGAATGAAGTACTAAATATCTCACTAAGGGCTCCAGCAATATCCTGCCTGGCCTCCCAAAGCAGCCTCGGATGCACCTCATTAGGTCCTGAGCATTTGTGCACGTTTATGCTCACCAAAATATCTAATAACTCCTCTTTATTAATTTTAACATGCTCTAGAACCTTATTTTCCCAACTAAAAACTCCAGCTATAATGTCTTTCTCACAGCGCCAGAGACCCGGGTTCAATTCCCGCCTCAGGCGACTGACTGTATGAAGTTTGCACTTTCTCCCCGTGTCTGCGTAGGTTTCTTCCGGGTGCTCCGGTTTCCTCCCACAGTCCAAAGATGTGCAGGTCAGGTGAATTGGCCATGCTAAATTGCTCGTAGTGTTAGGTAAGGGATAAATGTAGAGGTATGGGTGGGTTACACTTTGGTGGGTCGGTGTGGACTTGTTGGGCCGAAGGGCCTGTTTCCACACTGTAATCTAATCTAATCCTTTGTGAATGAGAAAAAGATCTAATTTTTGGCAGACACCGCTAATGTCTTCACTCAGACAGATAAAACCAATGATGTGCAATGACTAATTTCCATCAATCGTCACACCTTCTTTTTGGTTGGACAATGTTTGAAAACAAGCTCAGACCAAAATACATCCCCCATTGGCATCATCAATACAGATCTATGACAAATATCAATAACATTGTACTGACTGAAGAATTATTTTTAATGAGTATTGTAACAATGAGCATTTTTTGTTTATCACAGTGAATTTTCTGAACACATTTGCAAAACTAAGCTGGTTGAGGCAAACAAGGCAAAGTCAAAACCATCAGTAAAATAAAACTGCATGCTGGAAGAAGATCAAAATAAAATGGGGTCAGCGTGGTGGAAATCCAGAGAACAGATGAGAAGGGATTATAAGATTAGCTGAAAGGTTAAAGCTGTTCACATATTAATACCCTCATGGTCACTAAGAGGTTCACTTACAATCAGGTTAGTAAGTGCCTGGACCAAGTAGATGTCAATTGTTGATTGCAGTCAGATCCAATGTGATCATCTGAAGCACCGACCTAGAAAATACAGAAGTCGAGAGAGACATGTTTGGAATACTTACAGAGTAATCGATGGAGAATTGTTTCATGTATGTGATAAGGGAATTATGAGAGGAAATGGTTGGGTAGTAAGTTATGTTTTATGTATGTAACTTGGCAGAAACTGGCAGAGTAAAGTTGAAGTCATCTTTTTCATTATCTTGCAGTTTGACATAGGATTTTCAGGAACCCATCCACTGAATTCTCTCTGCTTCTGTCAGAGTTTTGGAAGGAAAGTTTTGAGGCATTTGGAATACCCCAGAATCAGAAGTCTATGGACTAAGACGTTTGATAAGGTGTTAGTAAGGCGTTTGATAAGGTTCCCCATAGTAGGCTACTGCAAAAAA
>NC_057734.1:20286470-20301342 GCF_004010195.1 Chiloscyllium plagiosum | reverse complement strand
TTATGGGCATTTAAACGGGCATTTGATAGGCATATGGAGGATAGTGGGCTAGTGTAGGTTAGGTGGGTTTGGATCGGCACAACATCGAGGGCCAAAGGGCCTGTACTGCGCTGTATTTTTCTATGTTTTCTATGTTTCTAAGAGTGCTATTGTGACAAAAAAAACATGTTTGCTATTTTTAGAGATGATGATATGTTTATGTTGTTGTTGTAGGTTAGACGAATGTAATGATAATGGACCAAATTTGACATGAAACATCATTGAAGTCACAAAAGTGCAGCATAACATGGAAATTCAAAATTTACTGATAGTACTCTATGTTTAACCAGAGGATGTGCTGCTGAATTCCCAACGGAGTGAAATCCAATTGAAAATCAATGTATTAATGAGAATGTCCACTTTTACCCTGTTAGTCTCACTGTAACAAAAACAATAAAAATTTACACTTAGGTAAATAAGCAGCTGGGCTTTTAGTTATGTGCCCATTGGTAGATACTCTCTTTGAACTAACTTTGTATATTCAAGATATTAAATTGCTCCATTGAAATACAAAAAAAACCTACACCTGGTAAAAGTTTGCTTATCTTCAGGTTTTCTTAGTATAAGTCCAAAACTCTTCATTAGGTACTCAATATTCTAATCCAACTGTTATCATCTACTTCACTACCTGAAAATTATAATGAAGAGTGAAAGATATGAAGTACTTTCAACTCTTTGGCTTGGTCTCTGTGAGTATGTCACTTTTACCTGCTTGATGACTCACTGCTGCTGCATGGCAGTAGATTTAGGGAACTGATAGGAAAGAGGAAAGGCACAGAGATCTGCGATGATCTTTGTTAGCAGCTTGCATTGAGGTCAGCAGCAAAGTACCCTTTTTTTACCTCAAAATGCAGGTCAATATTTTTAAACCACTTTCACTTATGAGGTGAATCATTTTTGACAGTGATCCTGGACATTAATTTGGGATATCAGAATGCAGAACCTGTATGATAGATATATATATATATATGGAATGTTCAGGAAATAGAAACAGTTCATCAAATGGGAGTTAATTGCTCTTTGCACCATCTCTGGCTAACCATTTGGACAACCTTCTTTGGATTTCCAACTGTGCAACCCTATGATTTCCTGTTTGTTTAAAGAGACCAGAATGAGTATTATCAATACTATTCTTTTGCAAATTAATTAATAATTGGATACATTATGAGCATTGTAACCCACTGGTGTGGATGTAGTGATTCAATTACCTGCAACATATTGTTATTAAGACCAACCTTCAGCTTGTCATCTTCTCCTGCACCTCATGTAAAACATGTTAATGAAACTATACTTTGGAATAAATATAGATCAGGCATTCCATTTTCAAGTGTTAGGATGATTATTGATGACCATTATTGACTGGGTTCATTCAAGTTTTATGACATTGGAATGTCACTATTATGTGATTACTGCCAAAATCATTTTTTGCTTACTATTGTTCTCCAGGCTCTAAGCAGACACAGAAATTCTAGTGTTCGCGGCTAAAGTTACATACATTTACTTCTTGCCATTCTGCAGGATATTACTTAAACTAAATCTTATGCGTAGGCTATTGCAACTAGGGGAGGAGGAATAAATCAGCTCTCCTCATTACAGACTCTCATACACAAACAACTAATATATTGCTGAGGGAACTTGCGGTGTCCATGATGTATCAGGCTTCAACCTGACACCTTGATTGGTTAGTTGGACTCTCTGCAGTAGCAAATATTGAAGTTATCTTTTAAGTTCTCAGTTTCCAGATATTTTGATCCACTCAGCATTATCACTGAGTCTTTTGTCTTGAAAGACAAATATAGGAGAGTTCTCAGCCCAGGTTCAGGTCTGTATTCTTTGTTTCATATTCAAACACTGCCAAAGAAAGCCCTTAAAAAAAAAAAAGCTTTTTCTTTAATTTCAGTTTGCTGAAGATTTTGTTTTTAGGCTTGATCATTGTAGGCAAGATTCCATCTTCAACAGGTAAAGATTTTCATAATGGTGTAAATTACATAAGCATGAGGACATTTTTATGCCTTCCATGGGAGACCTAGCAGGTTCCATTGCCTTTGAAGAAAAATATTATCTACAGCTCAGACTGCCTTTTGTCCAATATTTTTGTGAAATTTAGACAGCTTGTGTGAGCCAGTGATTTCTGTGGCCATTTAAGTCAATGGTTTTGGTCACTTTTCAAAACCTTTTCAATTCTGTTTGATGTTGACGTTAATAAATTTTTAATTTTCATCTCTGAAAATACCTAAGGAGATACCTAACTTTATATCAAAGGCAATAGGCAAAATTAAAAGCAAAATTAACCTTTTACTCAATTTGCTTTAACTTGTTTGGGTTTGTTTTTTGCATGTATTTCTCTCTAGATTTATTTGAGAATGATATCAAGAATTTCCACCACACTTCTGAGTATCAATGAACAAATAAAAGAAGAAATGCAATTATTTCATGCTGTCTTCTTACTGATTCAGGGACAGAAATTTATAAGCACTTTTGTCTTCAAATGTATGCAAATTTTGGTACTACATGAATGCAACTACTAGTGCAGGGTTCAGATCACAAAAGGCACACCTGCTCTGCTGCAGAAGTTTCAGATAAAAATTGTCAAGGGCCAAGTCTGGAAGAAACATGGTAGGCATAAAGCAGGTATATTCACTGTGGATTGGGCACAAAGCACCATGGCTGGGATTCCAGGTCTAAGCTGTGTCAGGCTTCAAACAGAGGATGGTGATGACCCTTTTAAATATGGAGCCATTGTGACTAATGCCACAACAGGGCATACCACATTCCAGCCTCTCCTGAGAAAACTTTCTTGGCAGGTCATAATTCTAGCATGAAGGCTCAAAGTGCTGCCATCTTAGTTTGAAGCTTTGTGTTCGCAAAGGCTATCAGAGTTTTTGTCATTCCGACATTTTGTTCTTGAGTAGAGACTTAAGAGTGTGGTTATATGAGAAGTACCTATTATCGTGCCTCATGCAGTAGCATGTATACATTAATGTTGCTTATGCTGTCAGCTCTCTTGCCAGTGTTGCCTGCTATATTGAACCCTTAGGCATCTATTTCATACTTGAAAAATGGTTATGATGCAATGAAATCTTCCACTCTCAGAATGAATTTACTTGACTGCAAGATGTCCAAGCCTCATGTATTTAGGCGTTAAAGGTGTTTGTTATTCTAGTGATGCCGAAGGACTAAAGTTACTAATCACTTCTAATATTCCATGCTTTGCATTGTTCTCAATTCTCTTGTTTTTCTTGTGTGATTAGTATATGCATTTGGTTCTCTTCCCATTCATTTGAAAACTAACGTCTACTGTTTTTTTTTCATGTTCTTGGAGTCATAGAGTCATAGAGACGTACAACACAGAAACGGATCTTTCAGTCCAACTCGTCCATGCTGACCAGATATCCCAACCCAATCTAGTCCCACCTGCCAGCACATGGCCCATATCCCTCCAAACTCTTCCTATTCATATACCCATCCAGATGCCTTTTAAATGTTGCAATTGTACTAGCCTCCACCACTTCCTTTGGCAGCTCATTCCATACACGTACCACCGTCTGTGTGAAAAAGTTGCCCCTTAGGACTCTTTTATATCTTTACCCTCTCACCCTAACCAATGCCCTCTAGTTCTGGACTCCCCCACCACAGGGAAAATACTTTATTTATCCTGTCCATGCCCCTTATAATTTTATAAAGCTCTATAAGGTCACCCCTCAGCCTCTGACCCTACAGGGAAAACAGGCCTAGCCTATTCAACCTCTCCCCACAACTCAGATCCTCCAACCCTGGCAACATCCTTGTAGATCTTTCCTGAACCCTTTCAAGTTTCACAATATCCTTCCAATAGGAAGGAGACCAGAATTCCATGCAATATTCCAACAGTGGCCTAACTAATGTTCTGTACAGCCGCAACATGACCTCCCAACGCCTGTACTCAATACTCTGACCAATAAAGGAAAACATACCAAATGCCTTCTTCACTATCCTATCTACCTATGACTCCACTTTCAAGGAGCTATGAACCTGCACTCCAAGATCTCTTTGTTCAGCAACACTCCCAGGACCTTACCATTAAGTGTATAAAGTCCCGCTAAGATTTGCTTCCCCAAAATGCAGCACCTCAAATTTATCTAAATTAAACTCCATCTGCCACTTCTCAGCGCATTGGCCCCATCTGATCAAGATCCCATTGTAATCTGAGGTAACCTTCTTCATTGTCCACTACACCTCCAATTTTGGTGTTATCTGCAAACTTACTAACGATACCTCTTATGCTCCCATCCAAATCATTTATATAAATTATGAAAAGTAGTGGACCCAGCACCGATCCTTGTGGCACTCCACTGGTCACAGGCCTCCAGTCTGAAAAACAACCCTCCACCACCACCCTCTGTCTTCTACCTTTGAGCCAGTTCTGTATCCAAATAGCTAGTTCTCCCTGTATTCCATGAGATCTAACCTTGCTAACCAGTCTCCCATGGGGAACCTTGTTGAACGCCTTACTGAAGTCCATATAGATCACATCTACCGCTCTGCCCTCATCAATCCTCTTTGTTACTTCTTCAAAAACTCAGTCAAGTTTGACAGACATGATTTCCCATGCACAAAGCCATGTTGACTATCCCTAATCAGTCCTTGCCTTTCCAAATACATGTACATCCTGTCCCTCAGGATTCTCTCCATCATCTTGCCCACCACTGAGGTCAGGCTCACTGGTCTATAGTTCCCTGGCTTGTCCTTACCACCTTTCTTAAACAATGGCACCACATTAGCCAACCTCCAAAGCAAAGCATACCAAATGCCTTCTTCACTATCCTATCTACCTCCGACTCCACTTTCAAGGAGCTGTGAACCTGCACTCCAAGGTCGCTTTGTTCAGCAACACTCCCTAAGACCTTACCATGAAGTGCATAAATCTTGCTAAGATTTGCTTTGCCAAAATGCAGCACCTCACATTTATCTAAATTAAACTCCATCTGCCACTTCCCACTGTAATCTGAGGTAACCCTCTTCGCTGTCCACTATCCCTCCAATTTTGGTGTCATCTGCAAACTTACTAATTATACCTCATATGCTCACATCCATATCATTTATATAAATGATGATCTTCAATGAATTCCCCATTTCAAATAATTTCACTGCAGAGAGCAATGCCATCTGAAAACCTGAAGATTTTTATTTTGATGAGATCTCAGTTGAAACCTCAATTATTTTTGGGAAGAATGAAGCCATGCTATGTTTTAAAACAGAGTACTTTTCATTCTACTGGGAAAAAAGCAAAACAACATTAAAATTATGATAGACCCGAATCAACACAGGTTAAACATGAATTAACAAGTAAATTGTGGCCAATTATAAATTGTGCTTAATATGGCAGACACTACTAAGAAAGAGCTGACAAATTGACTCAAAAGTCCATTCAGCATTTATGTCATCGCTCTCTGTCACAAAGTCCTTTAGAACTCTGCTATCGTCATAAAGAATTTCAACTCTTTTTCTTCTTGGATTAACTTGATCCCCAGTTGACTGCATGTTCAGAGCCAACATGTGTTCTATAGGCACAGTCTTTCTACTCTTTTAAAATGGTTTCAACCAGTTTCAGTCTCTGCAGAAACGTTGGTTTCCAATTTCAGTTTTAGTCCTACCTCCTGAGAAACTGAAAGGACTGGAAGGGGTTACGGGATTGGGGGTGTTGGGTCTGGATGGGATGGTGCAAACTCAATTGATCCAAATAGCCCCTATCTGTACTATGGGGATTCTATGAACTTCTAAGTTTCCTTTCTCAGTTTCTGTTTTCAGCTTGTGTTCTAAATCAGGGTTTGACTCAAGGAATAGACGCTTTAAATTTACAGATTCCACCGCAATATCTTGTTTGGTTTGATGCCCTGTATCAATTTTCATCTGATAATACACTTGTGAAATGCCTCAGAACATGTTGCTGTGTTAAAGGCATCAAATGAATCAACATTATTTTCTCTGGCTGTGTAGGTACATTATCACAACTGAAGAGAAGCAAGAAGATTGTTTCCAATGCTCTATAATATCACTACCTAAAAAAGGAAATATAAGCCCCATGGTCAACTGAAGCAACATCTGCAAAAACTTTCAATAAACAACTATTGATTAGATGTCAAGCTGCCAATTAACAAACACTTCAGACGGAACTGGCATGTCTTCTGTGAAAGAATGTCAACAACTGTTCACAAACTATCATCAAATGATTCATTGAAGAAGTGAAGAAAATTAAGCATCTTACCTCCTTATTTTGGAAGACTTTGTGAAGATCTTCACCAGTATACCTCAGTTAAATATTCAAAGATGAATATGGATTGATATGGAAGAGTCAAAAAGAATTTCTAAACAGGAAATTGTGTTTAACTAATTTCCTGGTGTCTTTTGAAGAGGTAACAGAAAGACTCGATGGGGGTAACATTGCTGATGTGATGACTTCCAGGGTCATTTGATACAGTGCCACACCACACACACTTGGGAGCAAAGTTAGAGGTAATGAAATAACAGAGATAGAAACAGCGTGGATATAAAAGTGACTTGAGTGATATGAAAGAGAAAACAATGGCCAATCGATATTTTTTGGGCTGGAGGCAGGTTTGTATTGACCTACTTCAGGGGTTGGAATTCCTGATGTACATTAGTGTGACAGCAAACTTGGAAGAATTGTAAACTATGAGTACAATAGTACAGAACTCCAAAAGAACATGGACAAGTTAGCGGATCGGGGGTGGCAAAATTAGTTCAATACAGAGAAGTGTGAGGTGATGCATTTTCTTATGAAGAACATTGAAAGACAATCTAAAGTAAGGGGGTACAATTCTAAGGTGGGTGGGGACAGGGTGAATATGCACCCAGGTCTCTGAAGGTGGCAAGCCAAGTTGAAAGAGCCACTAATAATGTATACAGCAGCCTCAGCTTCATGGGAGCATAGAGTACAAGATTAAAGAGGTGAGATTGAACTTGTACAAGGCAATTCTTAGATCTTAGTTGGCATATTATGTACAATTCTGCAGATCATATTATCAGAAGGATGTGAACACACTGGAGTAAGTGTAGAATCAGTTACAAGAATGATTCCAAGCATGAGAAATTTCAATTCTGAGGATAGATTGAAGAATTTGGGACAGTTCTCCTTAGAGAGAAGGTGACTAGGAGGAAGTAAAAGAGAAGAGATCTGGACAGAGTAAATAGGGAGAAACTGTTCCTGCTCCTAAAAGCATCAAGAACCAGAGGACTCAGGTTTCAAATGATTTGCAAAAGAAACAAATAAAAGATGAGAAGATACTGTCTCACAAAGTTAGCATATGGAAGGTACTGCCTAGACATGTGGTAGACATAGGTTCAATAGAGACATTCAAGATGGTATTGAATGCTTATATGGATCAAAATAAAGTGAGGAAAAATTGCAGGAGATTGGCACTATGTAATGATACTTACTTAATGAGCCGGTGCTGACATAATGGGCAAAATAATCTCTTTCTGCACCATAATACATCTGAAGACACAGGGGATTCCTAATAAAATTATCACAATCATCTCATTGATGTATCAGCACCCTAGCAATAGTATGATTCAAAGTTATGTCAAATCTTTTCAGTATAAACAGGAATTCTTCAGCAGGACACACTGGCATCTATTGTGTTATTGTAGAGATTCCAGACTAGTTTATCTGGAAGACGATTAGGTGATATCACAACATGGGACATTCCATTGAAAAGGATTTTGCCTCATCTTCACTGTGTGGTATAGTGGAGTCAGCACCATATATAGTTAGTCAGTCTGCAATGTGTAATGTTACAATCATGTAATACAACAGCAATAGTCAGTAAAGGACAGGACCCAGACTTTCTGTAGGTCTGACATATCATAACAGTGTAAGTTGTTGGTGTTGTTAAGAAATCCAAGTCTCGACAAATACCCAGTCTTTATGAGATATGTTCTTTTGATTCATGCATAGGCTGTGGACATAACTGGCGAGGTCAGCATTTATTGCCCATTCCTGGTTGCCCTAGAGAAGATGCCTTCATGAACTGTTGCATGTTTCGTGAGCTAACAAACAGGGAGGCAGTCAGCCCATATCATTCTGGCAGTGGTATCTGACCCAAGAAACTGCGTCAGGACCTATTTTATTGACCATTGTACTTGGTGGTGTAATGAGGCAGGTTGCAGAATTAGAGGAAACAAGCATGATATTGCCATCCAAATGACAAGGATTTGCAGAAAAATGACAGAAAGACCAAGAAGAATGTGTTTTTGTGCTGGAATATTTGTTGTTAGAAGTAAAAGCAATATTATCTTAAAATAAAGAAGTGAATGTAAAATAAAGGCAATACAAAGATAAATGATAAAAATATTTAAATGAAACTAATTTACTGAATATTAAAAAATGAAATTATTATTGACAAGCCTCCTCATAATTCTAAAAAATGGTACTTAAATATATTAATGTGAAATATATCAAAATATATTTAGCTTAAAACAGGATATATATATAATTTAGTTAGTGTAAATATTTTGTGATAGGCAGAAAAAATGTAATTTGCATTGAATATTTTGTTTGGAATGTAAAGACAAAATTAAATATTTTCAAAATATTGTACCTGTGTGAGTGTCAGTTTCCGTGCTGAGAGAAAATAATTTTAGTGTTGGTGACTACCTAATGGTAGGTGTATAATGAATCAAATGCAGGCGAATGCAGTTGCTGCATGATATCACTTTGCTGGTCTATTTGTTGTTAGAAGTAAAAGCAATATTATCTTAAAATAAAGAAGTGAAGTAAGATAAAGACAATACAAAGATAAATGATAAAAATATTTAAATGAAACTAATTTACTGAATTAGTAAATAGAATTTACTATGTGTTTACCTAATGGCAATATTAGGCACAAGATGGCTATGTCCATTCACCTCTCACTAAGTATACAACTGTAAATGCAGCAAAACTTTCAGTTTTAACTAACAATGTGACTGTGAAAGTGAAATCAATGTCTGGCATTGATATATCTAGAAACGATCACCTAAATCCAGGTATTACTGTCAGTGATTCGCTGCTCCTCTGAACTATTGCAGTCTTCATGTAGTGTAATTTTTAGAAACCACTGAACAAATAAGAATTCCCCTTTTCAAGAGGTAGCATTGTGTTGAAAAGCTCCTGGAAAGATTATGCCTTTTTAATTTAATGGAACATTAAGCCTTGACTACTTGAACAACCTTTTGCTCCCTTGAAGTTCTGACCCACAGGATTCTTTGGTTTTGTTACTCCAATGCTTTTCTCAAGGTTGTGGTCTTCTTGGCATGCTTTCATGACATATGGTTCACTTCTAAAAGGCTACAGAGAAGGCTCTTTGAAAGTGTTTCCTCTACCCTCCAACCTATTGCAGCTAGGTCTCATAACTGTTCCAACAAGTGTCTGAAAGCAAACAGGTGATGGCAGCCAATTTTGTATCACAAGAACTCCCAGTTACTTCAAAGATTTTTAATGAACATCAGCAGAAAATAGAATAATGTTAATATAATAAGAAAAAGAATAAAGAGAACAGTGACCAAAGACTTAAGGGGAATTAACAACAGGTAATAGTTTAAATGCATATAAAGAAGCATATAAATTGGTAAGAAAAAATCTTATACCAGAGGATTGGGAGCAGTTTAGATGTCACCAAAGGAGGGCCAAAAGATAAATTAAGAAGGGGAAAATAAAGTATGAATGTAAACTTGCAGGGAGCATAAGACCTGACTGTAAAAGTTTCTATAGATATGTAAGGAAAAAAAGATTGGTGAAAACTAATGAAGTCCTTATGAAATGGAGAGATTTATAACAGGGAACAAAGAAATGGCTGATGAACTAAATTTGTACTTCACTCTGTCTTCACAAAGGAGGATACAAATAACACCCCAGAAATGATAGGGAACACAGGTTTTAGTGTGACGGAGGAACTGAAACAAATATGTACTAATAGAGAAATGGTGTTGGAGAAATTGATGAAATTAAAAGCTGATAAATCCCCAGGGCCTGATAATCTACATCCCTAGGATGTGGCCCGAGAAAAAGTGAATGCATTGATGGTTATCTACCAGGAATCTTTAAACTCTGGAACAGTTTCTATATATTTGAGGGTAGCTAATGTAACCCCACTATTTAAAAAGGGAGGTAGATAGAAAATGGAGAATTATAGACCAGTGAGTCTGACATTGGTAGTGGGAAAAATGCTAGAGTCCATTATCAAGGATCTTATACCATAGCACTTAGAAGACAGTTGTAGAATCAGACACAGTCAGCATGGATTCACAAAAGAGGAATCATTCTAGACAAATTTACTAGAATTCTTTGAGGAAGTAACCAATAGAATTGATTGGGGAAGGCAGTGGATGTGATTTATTTGGATTTTCAGAAGGTTTTCAACAAAGTCCAGCATAAAAAAGGTTAATAAGTAAAATTAAAGTGCTTGGGATTGGCAGTAGTGCACTGAGATGGATAGAAAATAGGTTTGTGAACAGCAAAAAAAAGGACAGAAATAAATGGGTGTTTTTCTGAATGGTAAAGAGTGACTAATGGAGTACCACAGGAATTAATACGAGGACCTCAGCTATTCACAATATATGTTAATGATTTAGAAGAGGGAACTAAATGTAATATCTCAAAATATTCAAGTGACACAAAGCTGGATGGAAGGGATACACAGATTTTGCAATGTGATGTTATGCACTAGATCAGACCACTCAAAACATTCTTGATCAGGCAACCCAGACCATAACTTTGCAATTTGTTTCGGTACGTTTACAGTGAAAATTACCCGGAATACGTTAGTTAGGTCAACGGACAGGTTTTAAACAAACAAAACAATTCACAAAATTACGCAATAAAATACAAAGAATAGAATAAAGAACACTTACAGTCTATCCAAACTACACTTAATTATGCTGTTCTGAATATACACAATAGTCCCAATAAACAAACCCCCTTAAAAACCAGTACAAATGCTTACAGGTTGAAGTTAGAAGGGCAGAAGGAGAGGGAGAGAGCCTGTTTCCACACAGCAGAACTCCTAACTAGTTCTGGACTGAACTGCCCAGCTGGAGAGCTGACCACACCCTTTTCATTATACAGGTCACTTCTAAAACATGACCACTTTGGCCCGAAGTCTCATCTGTTTATATATAAATAAAAAAACCCTCTCAATACCCTTTCCTCTCTGTACCAAACCAGTCTAATCGGCACTGGGAGCGTTTACAACCCCTCTGAAAGAAAAACAAGGCCACAGTATCCTTGAGAAAAGGAACAGCTTTTAGAAAAAGTGATCAGCTTTGTGACACCCCCCCCTTAAAAAAAGGAAGCATCAATACCAAAAGATGGCTTCATTTTTAAAACCCTTCAAAAACCCAGTTAGAGGTCTAAACACACATATATAGTATACTATACTAACTATAGACAAACAAACATGCACAACTACATGTGAATTCAGGCCATGGCACACCTGCAAACGAATGTCCCCATATCTCATTCAAGTATTGATAACGCATTGGCAATCATATTTTCACAGCCTGCCACATGCACAACTGTCACATTGAATGGCTGCAACAACAAGCTCCATCCAAACAGTCTGGCATGTTTGTCCTTAGATTTTCCCACAAATGTCAATGGGTTATGATCAGTGTATATGATTGCTTTGCTGGTAATATAAACACTGAAATGTTGTAATGCCAACACCAAGCTTAAAGTCCCTTTCTCCACCGTTGAATATTTCTGTTGATGAACGTTCAACTTCCTGGAAAAATACCCAATGGGTCTTTCTATCCCCTCATCAAACACCTGCAGGAGCACCACACCGACACCCACATCACTGGCATCGATAACCACCTTGAAAGGCTTCGTGTAATCGGTGTAGCTAATACTGGAGCAGTGCTCAACACAGTTTTTAGGCTGTCAAATGCCTTTTGACAGTCTGCTGTCCACTGAAACATCCTGCTCTTTTTTTGCAATTCGGTGGAGCAGCCACACTGCTGAAGTTCGTCACAAACATTCAGTAAAATCCATTCAATCCCAGGAACCGTAGTACTGCTTTTATTGTCGACGGTGTGGGAAATTCCCCAATTACTTTCGTTTTTGCATCCCATGGGGCCATTTGTCCATGTCCAATAACATGGCCCACGAAGGTGACTTGGGCTTTGGCAAATTCACGTTTAGCTAGGTTTGCCACCAAGCCTGTCTTCCGAAGCTGATCGAACAAGTCTGATAAATGCTATAAATGTTCCTTCCATGAGTGACTAAAAATCACGAGGTCATCAATGTAAACAACACAATTGAGTAACCCAGCAATGACCTTATTAGGCAATCTCTGAAATGTGGCTGGAGCGTTTTTCATACCAAATGGCGTGACTTTGAATTGACATAGCCCCTTTTGGCATTAGGAAAGCTGAAATTGCTTTAGCTGTCTCTGACAGAGGTACATGTCAGTAGCCTCTGAGCAAGTCCAACTTAGAAATGAAAGTTGCTTGTCCCACATTTTCGACGCAGTCCTCTAACCGTGGAGTTGGATATGCATCAGTCTTTGTAACGGTGTTGACTTTGCGATAGTCCACACATAACCGTTGGGTACGATCTAGCTTTGGCACCATGACTACGGGTGAGCTCCAGTCAACGTAACTTAATTCGATCATGTCATCTTGGAGCATGCGTTCTATCTCCTTCTAAACCTGTGCCAACTTAAGAGAGTTATGCCTATAAGGATGTTGCTTAATCAGAAGAGCATCTCCTACCTCTACGTCATGCACAATTAGGTTAGTACTTCTCTATTATTTTCGCATATCGCCCCATGTGATAATAATAAGTCTTTCAGGCCATTTTGAGTTTCTTGTGGAAGATAACTAATAATTTATCCCAATTTTTGACAACTTCCTCTTGTCCAGTTTGATTTGAGGAATGTCCAATTCAGCATACTCTGAACTTGGTTCTTCCTTCTGAGCTGTCATCATTAACATCTTCTCCTCTTGCTTTCCTTCACTATCAAAATGCCTTTTGAGCATATTCACATGACACACTCCATGAGGTTTCTTCCTGTCTGGAGTTCTTATCAAGTAGTTCACCTCACTCAATTTCCTATTGATTGATAAGGTCCACTAAACCGGTCTTTTAAAGGCTCACCTGTCACTGGAAGTAACACCAATATCTCATCTCCAATTGTAAAATTGCAAATTTTTGATTTCTTATCTGCTTCCTGTTTCAATGTATGTTGTGATACTTTTAAATGTTGTCTAGCCAACTCTCCAGCTCTACTTAATCATTCTCTAACATTTGACACGTAGTCCAAGTGGGTGGTCTCTGAATTCTGCCTTGGTAATTTCTCCTTAATCAATTTTAACAGTCCTCTTACTTCATGCCCAAAATTTAATTAATTAATAAATTTGGTCAATTCATTTGGTATATCTCTGATTGCAATAAGTACAAACAGAACTCCCTTATCCCAATCATTTGGATAATCCTGACCATAAGCCCTCAACATGGTCTTTAGTGTTTAATGCCATCTCTCTAGCGCTCTCTGCAATTCTGGATGGTACACAGTAAATTTGAATTGTTTTATTCCCAAGTTATCCATAACCGCCTTGAATAATTTGGATGTGAAGTTTGATCCTTGATTTGACTGGATCTCTATTGGTAGTCCGTATCTAGTAAAAAATTTAAATAATTCTTCTCCAAACCTTTTAGCCGTGATATTGTGTAATGGGATTGACTCTGGAAATCTAGTCGACATTTCCATTATTGTTAATAAATTCTGATTCCCACTTTTTGTTTGAACTAGGGGACCTACACAATCAATCAAGACTCTTGTGAAAGGTTCCTCAAATGCTGCAATAGGTACTAAAGGTGCAGGGTTTATTTCTGCCTGTGATTTTCCGATTAGCTGACATGCATGACATGCCTGGCAAAATCCAACTACATCCTTGTGTATTCCAGGCCAGTAAAAATGGCTTTGTATTTCAGCCTCGTCCCTAAATGACCTCCAAATGGTAGTTAATGCACCACTCGCAGCACCTCCTTTCTATACTCTACTGGCAAAACAATGTGATGAATCTCTGCCCATTTTTTCACCAGCTTGAATGTGTCATAGTCTCCATTTCCTCATTAAGACATTATTTGTTAAGTAATAACACGCAGGATGCATTCACTTTCCTTCTCTGTATATGCCTTTTGATACAACTGTTTTAATTTCTCATCTTTCTGCTGTAACTCAATCAGTTTAGCAGAGTTAAAGATACTTGCATGTTCCGTCCCATTTATCTGATCAAAAAAGGTCGCGGATAAAGCTATTTCAGCTTCCTTATCTGTGCCTTTTGAACTCTCCTGCTTCAACTTGTGCCTCTATGATCTTGTGATCACACAATCTGGGAAAATTCCTGAATAAAAATCCTTCATGTCTTCAGTTACCTGCATCTCCACTGGCTTTTCAGCTGGAGTAGGTGAATCAGCGATATCATTTGGAAGGACAAATTGTATTCCTGGAGCTGAGAGTTTGTCCAATAGACAATAGACAATAGGTGCAGGAGTAGGCCATTCAGCCCTTCGAGCCTGCACTGCCATTCAATATAATCATGGCTGATCATTCCTAATCAGTATCCTGTTCCTGCCTTATCTCCATAACCCTTGATTCCACTATCTCTGAGAGCTCTATCCAACTCTTTCTTAAATGAATCGAGAGAGTGGGCATCCAGAGGCTGGGCCTCCACTGCCCTCTGGGACAGAGCATTCCACACAGCCACCACTCACTGGGTGAAGAAGTTTCTCCTAATCCCTGTCCTAAATGGTCTACCCTGTATTTTTAAGCTCTGTCCTCTGGTTCGG
>NC_057734.1:20278795-20283380 GCF_004010195.1 Chiloscyllium plagiosum | reverse complement strand
ACCTATTTAGGTGCAAGCCGTCTCTCTTGTAGAATTTATGTTTACCACAAAATATACCCCAGTGATCCAAGAACTTAAATCCTTGCTTCCTGCACCAGTTCCCCAACCACACGTTCAAGTCCATTATCTCCCTGTTTCTGGCCACACTAGCCCGAGGAACTGGAAGCAAACCGGAGATAACCACCTTGGACGTCCTGCTTTTCAGCCTTCTTCCTAGTTCTCCGAAGTCTCGCTGTAGTATGTTCCTCCTCTTCTTCCCGACATCATTTGTGCCGACATGTACCACCACCTCCTGCTCTTCACCCTCATCCTTGAGGATTTCCTGCACTCTGTCCGCGATGTCTTTCACTCTAGCACCAGGAAGGCAACACACCATCCTTAAATCCCGTCTGCTGCCACAAAAATCCCGGTCAGTTCCTCTCACGATGGAGTCCCCTATTACCACGGCTCTGTGTGATGTCCGACTCTTCCGCTCTGCCTCTGCGGCAACTTTTGATTGAACAAACTGGCCGCCTTGCGAACTGGCAGTGTCATCAGTCTCTGCTTCCAAAAGCTTCAACTTGTTCCTGACAGGTACTTCTCCCGGGGTCCCTTGCACCTGTCTCCTCTCCGCCTTCCTCATCGTCTGCTCTCTTCTGCTCTCTTCTGGCATGATTGGTGTAATAACATCGCTGAAGGTCTTGTCCAGAAAGATCTCATTCTCTCGGATGAGCCTAAGGTTTTCGAGTTCTTTCGTCAGTGCTGCAATATGCTCGGTCAATTGCTGAATGTGCACACATTTTCCACACATATACGAGCCAGACACACCAGAGTCGTTGACCTCCCACATCAAGCACGTAGCGCACTGAACCAGCTGGGCAGTCATGTCTTCACCCTCTTCAACTGTGGTGTAATCACTTCACTCAACCCCCTTGTCAAAGATTCCTGAGCTGAAGCCTCACTCTTCGATCTAAACTTCCTTAGGCCCTCTTTTTGTGGCACGTCTGTGGACTCTTAATTAAGGTTAGTGGAGGAGGGAGGGAGGGAGACCCTACTTTGTAGGACCTGGGGTTTAGAACATACCCACTCTAATAGTAGTCACTTACCTTCCCGACCGGCTTTGCACTCCGTCTGAACTTCCGCCCAGCTCCCGCCGCTCTCTGCTGCGAAAAAACCTTTGGCGTCGAGGTAAGTTCTTTATTTAGTAATCACTTACCTTCCCGACCGGCTTCAACCAGTGGAGAATTTCTACAACCAGAAATTCTCCACTCTTCTCTGGATTCTCTAACCTCACTTTACATAATTGAGCACTTTTTATCTCACCATGAATTCCTGTTGCCAGTACCTCTTCTGGCAATAGCCCCTCAGGAGGACATATCTCCTCATCCTTCAGCATTACAGACTGAGAGGTCGTGTGTCCCTTAATATTGTAACCTCTTTACCTGCTATTCCTGGCCTATGTGAATAAACTTTACCCTTGCATGTATATTTTTTAAGCAGATCTGGCACTTCGTCCTTAACCAATCTCTGATCATCTTGCACACTCTGAGGTAGTTGTCTAACTTCCCTTGTGCCTTTTGTTATTAGTCCAACAAAACTCCCAGGCTTGTCTGGTTTTCCTACATCTGGCTTTCTCCTAGCCCACAAACATTGTGAGTTCATGTGGTCCACTTTATTATAATGAAAACATCGGACCTTTTTAATTTCTTTGTCCCCCTCAAGGGTTTCTTTTTTACCCTGTGGTAAGTTATTTAGATTAGTTTAGATTACTTACAGTGTAGAAACAGGCCCTTCGGCCCAACAAGTCCACATCGACCCGCCGAAGCGCAACCCACCCATACCCCTACATGTACCCCTTTTTACTAACACTACGGGCAATTTAGCATGGCCAATTCACCTGACCTGCACATCTTTGGACTGTGGGAGGAAACTGGAGCACCCGGAGGAAACCCACGCAGACACGGGGAGAATGTGCAAACTCCACACAGTCAGTCGCCTGAGTCGGGAATTGAACCCGGGTCTCTGGCGCTGTGAGGCAGCAATGCTAACCACTGTGCCACCGTGCCGCCCACGATCTTTATGATCTTCACTGAGATCTACCTTTGCCTTTCCATAGGAGGATTTGTCTTTGCCCCAATTTCTATCCCTCATGGACTGAAATCGATTCTGGAAACAAAACCGTCTATTATGGACAAGCTCATAATTATCAGCCACTTTGGCTAACCTTGCTGTTTTGACTCTGCACTTCCACATGGATTCGCACTACTTCCTCACTAAGATTATGTTCAGCCTTTATCTCCAACCTTTTAAGGTGATTTTCCTCTTTAAGTATACATTTTTGAAGTTCAACAGCTCTCTCTTTTTCTTTCACTTCTGCTGCTCTCTATTTTCCTCTCTTTTACTTTTAATCTTAACTCAAACTGTTTCATTTCTGCTGCCCTTTCCTTATCTCTCGCTTCTACTTCAAGCTGCTTCATTTGCAATTCAATTCTTGCCATCTCTATAGATTCTGATGCTTTCTCAAGGAAGTTTGAATGCTGAGCTACAGCTGAATTATCTCTCCTTTCCTCACAGAAGCAGGCAGGTGCAATCCCAGCTTGTCTGCTAATTTCTGCAGCTTGGCCTTTATCACCCTTTTGCAAAACTTCCAATGTCACCGCATCCATGTTCAGAAAATTTTTGGTGACTGAAAGAGCCATTCCTATCCAAAGTTTTGTCTACCCAATCAAACCAACACCCGAAATAAAGACACTAGCACCTAATACTCCTGTTTAAAATCCCACAAAGAGCCCCCAGTCTGTTATGGACTAGGCCAGACCACTCAAAACATTATTGAACAAGCAGCCCCAGACATAACTTTGCAATTTGTTTTGGTAAGTGTACAATGAAAATTACCCAGTGTAAGTTAGCTAAGTTGACTACCAGGTTTTAAAACAGACAGAAATGTATTCACAAAATTATGTAATGAAACACAAAGAACAGAACAAAGAACCCCTCCAGAACTCAGTCTATCCAAACTAGACTTAATTATGGGGAGAAAGTGAGGTCTGCAGATGCTGGAGATCAGAGCTGAAAATGTGTTGCTGGAAAAGCGCAGCAGGTCAGGCAGCATCCAGGGAACAGGAGAATCGACGTTTCGGGCATAAGCCCTTCTTCAGGAAGGGCTTATGCCCGAAACGTCGATTCTCCTGTTCCCTAGACTTAATTATGATCTTCCGAATATACACAACAGTCCCAATAAGCAAACCCCCTTAAAAAAAAAGTTTTAAAAATGGAACAGATATTGACAGGTTAAAGTTAGAAGGGCAGAAAGGGAGAGAGAGCCTGTTTCCACATAGGTGAATCCTAACTAGTTCTGGATGGAACTGCTCAGCTAGAGATCTGACCATTCCCCCTTTCATTATACAGGTCACTTCTAAAACATGACCACTTTGGCCTGAATTCTCATCTGTTTATAGATAAACAAAAGACCTGGGGTTGGGGAATTCCAGAACTAGAGGGCATAGGTTTAGGGTGAGAGGGGAAAGATATAAAAGAGACAACTTTTTCACTCAGAGGGTGGTACGTGTATGGAATGAGCTGTCAGAGGAAGTGGCAGAAGCTATTACAATTGCAACATTTAAAAGGCATCTGGATGGGTATAGGAATAGGAAGGGTTTGAAGGTATCTGGGTCAGGTGCTGGCAGGTGGGACTAGATTGAGTTGGGATATCTGATCGGCTTGGACGGGTTGGACCAAAGGGTCTGTTTCCATGCTCTACAAATCTATGACTTGATGACTCTAAGAAGTGAAACCAGTATTCAAAAAGAAAAAGAGAAAAGGTTTTGTGAGTCACCAGAATTCCAGGGACATTGCTGGTGTAGCAGTAGGCTGGAAACTGGACTTGGTGACTTGGTGACTAGACAGCAATGAGTAGCGACAAAATATCACGTGGGGAGACACACACAATCACAAATGAAGAAACAGCTCCCGAACCCAGGCATGGATGGTAATCAACCATTCCAGGCAACTGAAGAACAGCACCAGACTCAAGAATGTAGGATTGGATAGAAAGAGTTGTGAGGTCTAGAACATCTAAGACAAAATTGGCAAAATGATCAAACTGCACATTACTGAATGCATTGGAAACCATTGTGAATAATGTAATTGCCAGATATGGCATTAATGAAAATGAAATGTTGTTGGAAGAAGTATTGAGGGCATTCAATGCATATTTCAGAGGGTAGCAAACTTTAAAATGCAAAAGTGGAGGCCTGAGGAAAACTTGAATTAGTACCTGAATGATACGAAAGTCGGTGGAGTTGTTGACAGTGAGGAAGGATGTGTCAGGTTACAGCGGAATATAGATAAGTTGCAGAGCTGGGCATAAAGGTGGCAAATGGAGTTCAATGTAGCTAAGTGTGAGGTGATTCACTTTGGTAAGAGTAACAAGAAGATGGGGTACAGGGCTAATGATTGGATACTTGGTGGTGTGGATGAGCAGAGGGATCTTGGTGTCCATGTACACAGATCTCTGAAAGTTGCCACCCAGGTAAATAGTGCGGTGAGGAAGGCATATGGCGTACTGGCTTTTATTGGTAGAGGAATTGAGTTCCGGAGACCTGAG
>NC_057734.1:20275647-20278727 GCF_004010195.1 Chiloscyllium plagiosum | reverse complement strand
TACTCAGCGAGTCGTTAGTTCATGGAATGCCCTGCCAGTAGCAGTGGTGGACTCTCCCTCATTATGGGCATTTAAGCGGGCATTGGATAGGCATATGGAGGATAGTGGGCTAGTGTAGGTTAGGTGGGCTTGGATCGGCGCAACATCGAGGGCCAAAGAGCCTGTACTGCGCTGTATTTTTCTATGTTCTATGTTCTATGTTCTAGTTGATGAATGTTCTTTACAGGCTAATCATGAATTCCGCACACGTGAAACTGAAGGTAGAATTAATTGACAATGGAACCATTGACAGTGTATCGGATGAGAGTTGGTCAGACTTTTCTTTTACAGGCCAAAGAGGACTTGGTGGCTAGGAAATGAAGTACAGATCGTTCGGCAAACTGAACTTTGGAGACAGAATAGGACATTTGTTCAAGGGGTAAATGAGACTCCAATGATTAAAAAAATCAAGACAATGCAATATTTTGGCTGCAGGGAAGAAAGAAAGCAAAAAGGACAGCCCACTAAAATGTAGAAAAGTGTGCTAACCACATCCATAAGGGTCCAAATTGTGGACAGAACAAGCCAACAGATAGGATGACTGCCCATCAGAAATATGCATTGAGTGCCCTCAATACATCTTCTTGCAACATTGCATCTTCATTAATGCCTTATCTTGCAATTATATCATTCACAATGGTTCCCAACACATTCAGTAGTGGACAGGTATGATCGTTTTGTTATTTTTTGCCTTAGATGTTCCAGATCGCGTAACTCTTTCCTTTCAATCCCATATTCTTGAGTCTGGTGCTGTCCTTCAGTTGATTGGAATGGTTACAACTGAGGAAGAGTGGAACATTTTAAAAAATAATTCTAACAAAGTAAACCAAAAGGGAAATCTGTAAAGGCAAAGTACCTTCATGTGGTGGAATAGACCACAGGACCCGAAAAAAATATCTGTTAGAACTCAAGGATTCTGAAAACAAATACAGGATTGTCACATTGTAAGTGAATGAACACATCATGGAATTTATTCTCGATACAGGAGCCAGTATCTCACTGTTACCAGATCATATTAAGTGGCATAAAAAGATTGTATTGCATTCATCCTCAATGAACTGACGGACTCCTGGAGGAATATCTTCAGAAGTAAAAGACCAATTCTCAGCAGAGTGTAGGTATAAGGGATAAAAATCATGGAATCACTTTAAGTCATTCAGAATCCCGATTGTTTTTCATTAAGCCGTCTGGCATATATTAAATTGATACGAATGTACAAGACCAACAACATTGCAGAAGAACAAAGAAGCAAGTTTTGAAATGAATTTCCAAAATTGTTCACGGATTTAGAGAAACTTAAAGACAGAATCACCAAGTGATAATGCAAAAGCAATTGGCTTGAACACAGCAAGAAAAGTCTTAGATAAAATTAAAGATGAAATAGAGTGTATATTCAGGGTAGGAGTAATTTCACTGGTTACAATGCTGATGAGATTATGTTCAGGAATGTGTACAGTGCCAAAAGCTAATGGTTCACTAATAATCTGCATGGATCCAACTCAATGAAACAAAGCTGTCAAGATGAACATCAAGAAAAAAAAGCCTGAATTTCTGCTTATAGTTTCAAAAGCTACAGCAGAGTCTCACCCATGAGTGCTGAGGAGCCCAGGAATGCATGTATTGACATCAGATTATTTTTCATCTTGGTTTGCTCATTCTCAGGCAGCAGAGAGAAACTAGATGATACCAATTCCAACTTTAAAGTCAGAATGGTTTCTAAGTCATTGCATCTTGCTGGCATTCTCTCCATCCACCCACTTTAGCCAAAGCTCCCCAATATCTCAGGATATGTTCCAGATCCATTGACTGCCTGAGCCTTCTGTCAACGGAGGTCACATCGACAGGGCACTAGCTTCAATGCATGATCATGATACATGTTAGACTTACTTATAATAGAATGCTGGCTTCAATACTACACTTTGGAGTGGGGACAGAGGCTGGGAGCAGATGGGCTAGTACCAAGATCTATGAACAAATTGAGATTCAGCTGACAATAAGTACCTGATTGGTTTGTGGAGTGATGACCAGTTTTGGGTGATAAAGGCCATCTACCTGCCAACAATGATTGGCTCCTGGATAGCTGAAAGGCTTGTGGGTGTTAACACTATTGCCAGGAGCCTTTGGACATCTGGAATGGGAGGTGGTGTGCCTCTTGCAATAGAAAATCTCTGAAGCCTGAAGAATGCTATTTATCTTCTCCCACCATTTACTATAAATGGCTAGTATTAACTGATAAGTCAGAGACTTCATAATTTGTGAAGCAGTTGCTCTATGCCTCCTGCAAGGAAGTGAAAAATACCTGGAGAAGAGGGATGGAAGTGCAACCAGTCCTGGAAAGCAAGATGATCATCTCAACCAACCCTGTGGGCAGGGGTCATTAAACTATCTCTCCTGTCTTTTCTCTTCATCCACGACACCTTTTTCTTTGTCTGTCTAAGTCTATGTGTATCTGTGTGTAGGGGAGTTTTAACTCATGAAGTTCTATGTCTGCAGTTCTATAGTTGTTTACCTATTCTGATCATTATCTTGAAATTACTATCTTTGAGGTCCTACATTTTAAATTAGGTCTTAACTCCTTATACTCAACTTTTAAGACCTCACTCCTTTGTTTTCTGTATTGTTGGCACTGATATGTACAATGACCACTGGCTGTTCACCCACTCCCTTCAGAATGTCAAAACAACAGCAGTTTAAAAAGGGAGAAGAGCAGACAAAAGAAGCACATGGTGAGAACAGTGCAGGAGAGAGAGAGAGAGAGACAGAGAGAGAGAGAGAGACAGAGAGAGACAAACAGAGAGAGACAGACAGAGAGAGAGAGAGAGAGAGAGAACCTGCACAGTTACCGCCTTTGCTGTTTGAATTTGTGTGTCGCTGGACATCGGAGTGCATCTGGGAAAATTAACAAACAGTGAAATTCACAACTAAGCTTGGAAGAACTGTGGGGCAAAGTTCACAGCACAGAAACAGATAAGTTAATTGTTGTTTTAAGTCTGTCCAAGAGAAAGGCTACAGTAGTGAGTATAGTGGATTCTTTCTTAATT
>NC_057734.1:20267068-20274738 GCF_004010195.1 Chiloscyllium plagiosum | reverse complement strand
ATTGTCCACATTGGAACCAACGACATTGGAAGGGAAAAGGTTGAGACTCTGAAGGGAGATTACAGAGAGTTAGGCAGAAATTTAAAAAGGGGGTCCTCATGGGTAGTAATATCTGGATTACTCCCAGTGCTATGAGCTAGTGAAGGCAGGAATAGAAGGATAGAGCAGATGAATGCATGGCTGAGGAGCTGGTGTATGGGAGAAGGATTCACATTTTTGGATCATTGGATTCTCTTTTGAGGTAGCAGAAGCTGCTCTAAGACATCCTTGGCCCTGGCATCAGGGAAGCAACATATCATCCTGCAGTCTCTTTTACATCCGCAGAAATGCCTGCCTGTTCCCCTTACTAATGAATTCCTTTTCACTATAACCCTGCCATTCTTTTTCCTCCTCTCTCATGTAGCAGAGCCACCCATGGTGCCATAGACCTGGGGGGTTTCTGCTACTATCCCCTGAGACGTCATCTCACCCAATAGCATCTAACAGCATAGTTCTATTAGAGAGTGGAATGGCCACAGGAGTCAGCTACCTTACCTGCCTTCCTCTACTCTGCCTGGTTGTCATCCATCCACTTCCTGCCTGATCAGTCTTTACCTATGGTTCGACTATCTCTTTGAATATGCTATCCACAGTAATTTCAGAATCACGGATGCTCTACAGTGTGTGTACCCACAGCTCCAGCTTTGAAATGGATTTAGCCAGTGGATGCAGCTAGACAGACTTCCTGCACTCATTGTCACCAAGGATGCTGTAGGTGTAAATAATTTTCCATGTAACACAAGAGGAATATGCAATAGGTACAAACTCTGCTGCAGTGATTTCCCTTTAGGTTAAACTCTTTAGTTACTCCCTTTAAAGAATACTAATTTTGCTCGGGATTTTTTTCCACCCCAAACACTCCCACTACATCCATGTCCCTGCCTCATTTTGTTTAAGCGAATGCAATAGTTTAATTGGCAGATCAAGATAGAAGTACTCACTTGAGTTTACACCAAATACTTTGACATGGAGATCTTGGCATCACCACATGATGGTTATGGTCCATTCCTACTAAAGCAAGAATCCTCTCCTTATAGGAGGTGTATAGATGAAGGTTGAGCATCCTATTATCTTGGCTGCCTCTGCCCTATTAGAATGAGACAGAGAGAGAGATTAAGTGAGATGAAAATGATTACCACGGCTGTTAGTTTTCATTCAGGAAAGATGTGAGGTATACCAAATGAGTGAGTGGGAGGTCCAAAGAGCAGAAAGTGGTGGTAGTATTGGGGGAATTTAGTGCGTGAGAGCCATTGAGGGAAGATGTTGCAGACAATAATGAGAATGGTAGACTATGAGCTATAGTGGGGGGTTGGGTATGTGCTGTGGTGGAATTAGAGTAAGAATGAGTGTGAGATAACAGAGGGAAGTTGGTGATACTTATCCTTACAGAGTACAGTAGGTCTTTTACCTTGTTTCTGCACTGCTGAGCATACCTCAGGCTGTGGTCAATGTACCGAATCTGAGTGGCAACATCAGACTAGGCAGTTGTGAGAACAGCCTTTCGGACCACCACCCCATCTACCAGGACGTCCAGGTCATAGTCAGAAACTGGGACACCAATCTCCCTTGATTGGCCACCTCTGGTACTATTCTTCACTCACTGGAACTAAGTAGTCCAATTCCTGGCTTGCACCTGAATTGGGCATAGCTGGATTTTAAACATGGTGCCAATGGCAGGAAGTCTGACAGCCCTAGCAATGGTAAGTACACTCTCCACTGGTGAATACAAGATGGTATGGGAACAATGCCATAGAGGCATGGTGCGTAGTCAATGAGGAGCAGTGTAATATCACTGAAGGAAAATCACTAGCTCTCAGAAATTGAGATTTAGCAACATTTTGGAAACATTCAGCCCTCTGTTTCTCTCTGCACAGATGCTGGCTGACCTGCTGAATTTTTCCATCTCTATCCGCTTGTATGTTAGATTTCCAGCATTTGGAATATGTTCTTCTTTGGCAGGGTAGGAGGGGGGTGGGGGGAAGCGACATGTTGACCCACTGATGTACTGGCCGCCAGACTTAAAGGCCATCTCTCTTTTGCAGCTGCAAACTGCAACATATGGCAATCTCACTATTTTGTGAACTATGTAGTTGCACCATGATGGAAGATATCATCTCAACCAAAAGTGTCTAAAATAGTAGTTCTGTTAGAAAGTGAAGTGGCCACAGGGGTGTCCTACACTACTTTAAGTACTGCATTTGTTTGAGAGTCATTTTACACAGTGATAGGGGTGTGAAGCATAGACCTTGCAGTATCAGTGGATGTAACTGAAATGTGTTGGAATTAGGTTTTCAGAGGATGCCTTTATGGAGATAATGTATGTTAAAAATGCTGCAATTGATATAGCCTTTACTTTTAAGGGATTAAATTTGTAGAATCAGGCCTTGGAGTATAACTTTTGGAAGCAAGTTCTAGGGTAGGGTCATTTGATTGAGCAGAAGAGTGTGAAGTGGAGATTCTATTGCCTTCCTGCCTCACTCTGATATATGGCAGGAACCATGGAGTGTGGCCTTCCTGCCAAGGCTCAATTGAGATCCATTAAGGAACTACTTCAAGGCTACTTATAGGCCTTATATTAGGTAGGCGGGGCACGTGTTTTGCAGGATAACTACTCAATAATTCCCCATTGGTTTTGCTTGTAGTCGACTGGGGGAATTCTCATTCTCAAGCACTCTGTGTCCACTGAAGGGATATGAGATTGGGAAGGAAGGGGCTTATTGAAAGCTTTTGCTTCAAGTTACCCTTCTCTTGCTGGTGAGGTTCTCCTTGCAAACCTCATTGTTCCCACACTCCTCTGGGAATCCAATGGTGATCCTCAAGGTATCCCATGAGTGGGTCCTGATTCCTGGTGTTGTTGGCATTCTGCACTAGGATAATGTCCGCAATGATTGTGTTGATGAGGATCTTGGTGTACATGTCATCAGTTAGTAGGTGTAGGATGCAGTCAAGTTCCTGAGGGCAGACAATTTGGGTGATAATCCACAAGACTCCACAACAGACAGAGTCAAAGGCTATGGTGTCATCAGAAAGACTTCATACAGCAATTGATGCTGTTCTGTGCATTTTTCTTGAATTTGAAGTGCGTTGAAGTCACGTCTGCAGTGTGTCTTAATGGATGAAGACTACACTGTAGCTCTGGCAGACATTTTTCAGGTATTTGATGGACATAACTTAGGACTAATGATCTTGCCCGTGGTAGGTAGCACAGAGGTACTTATGCAACAAACACCTGTTTCCTTTCTGAATGTATTCACTATTTCAGCATCCCTGAGATTACCAGCACACAGTTTATTTCCCAGATGAGGGACAGGATGTTGTGCATCGATGTGAGGAGTGTATCTCTGCTGCCTTTCAGTATTTTGGCACAGATTCCTTATGCTCCAGAAGGTTTGTTGTGTTTTCCTGGTCGAACAGCTTCCTTTAATTTCACTCTGAATCAGCATGGTGCCAACACTGAGCCAGATGAGGTATTGAGGCATGGATTTGATGGAGTTCAAGTCCAACTTGAGAAGCGCAATTACTGATAAAGTTGATCTAGAAAAATTTAGATTCAAAATCCATTGAAATGAGTAGGTACGTTCCTTTTTAAAATATATTCAAATAATCTAACTTGAAGGTGAAAGACTGACCCTGAAGAGTTTAGATGCAATGAGATTTTTTACCTCAGCATATCCATTATTGGCAGCCCTGTTCGTTCCTTGCCCAGTAGCAGGAAGGGATTATCGGTGGGCATGTCTCCCGGTAGATGACCCCCTGCCCCTTCCCACAGTCTGAACTCAGGATAACAAAACATGCCTTCACCTTCATTTATATGCAGATCAATTCTCATTCTTTTCCCTTTGGACACTAAAAGAAATGAAATCAATACAGCACGAGCTGAGCCTCAGGTGAGTTTTATGGTGTTCAAGTCGGTCCAGAGCCCACGCCTGCTTGGGGAGAAGCTGTTGTACGGAATAGCTGATTTCAATTATCAATTCCTGCAGTGAAATTTCACTTCTCCATGCTGACACCAGCATTCCCTGAGGGGGTAGAGTGCATGTGCCAGGCATGAAAATAAGAAACAACAAAAATAAACACTTCTGATTCAAGCTCTTTGAAATGTCTCCTGCAATGCACTTTCAAGTGTGTGAATTGTTGTCGAAGCTTACAAAATCACCAGCAAAGCAGGAGATTGCCAATACAGCAAAAAAATTTAATGACAACAACAAACAGTGAGTTTAAAGCGAAGAAATTTTCAGCTTCTCTTTATTGCATCACAAAATAGTAAGAAATCAGCTCCCTGTCATTGCATTGCAACAGACTCCTGTCTACATATTATACAGTACACAAACTGATTCACTTTTTTACCCTATGTTTTGCTTTCTCACCTTAGAGGGACAGCTGGAAGGGCATGTGTCCAGGATGATTCATTCACTGTTCCTTCTCTGTTCCTCTATGGAGATTATTCTGGTGTCTATTCATCCTTCATCCTATAGTTTCATAGCGGTCAGTACGGACCAGTTGCTGTACCATTTGAGGGAAGATTTAGGTGAAGATCGGTTTTACCCAAAATAAAGCGAAAGTGAGGACTGCAGATGCTGGAGATCAGAGTCAAGATTAGCTGGTGCTGGAAAAGAACAGGTCAGGCAGCATCCAAGGAGCAGGAAAATTGATGTTTCAGGCAAAAGCCCTTCATCAGGAAAGAGGTTCAGCACCACTCTTATCTTTACCCAAAATAAGCAAGAACGACCTGTGAGTTACCCCAGCAAGTGCCCACCTCAACATCCACAAAATAGAGTATAATTTGGTTCATAGCTTTTACTGTAGATTCTCTGGCATGAGTTAGATTTCCTATAAATATACAGGAATGACAGAAAGATTCATGTAACTGAGGGCTTTCAACAATCTGTAAACAGGCAATTTGTTTAAACTCATGTGCTATCTAGCATGAGCTCTGCTTTGGATAGTTATATATTTAGGACTCAAAATCTCTCACAATGCCAACATATAAACATTATTGTATCAAAAAACATATGTAGCTGATGTTAATTGATGGGTATCAAAAGAAACTTCTACCCACTTAACTTGTGCTCACGTTCAAATATTCCCTGACATTGGTGGTGGGCAAGTTGTTGGAGAGAGTCCTGGGGGACAGGAAAGGCAAGGATTGATTAGGGACAGTCAACATGGCTTTGTGTGAGGGAAATCGTAGAGTTTTTTTGAAGAAGTAACAAAAGGATTGATGAAGGCATAGTGGTGGACGTGATCTATGTGGACTTCAGTAAGGCATTTCATAGGCTTCTCATAGTAGACTGGTTAGCAAAGTTAGATCACATGGAATACAGGGAGAACCAGCCATTTGATATATTTGTGTATAGCCCTTTGGCTCAAATGTAGGAGGCAGAGGGTGGTACAGGTGGAGGAGGGGCTACCTTCCAGACTGGAGGCCTGTGACATTGGTGTGCCAGAAGGGTCAGTGCTAGGTCCACTGCTTTTCACCATTTATATAAATGATTTGGATGTGAACACAGGAGGTATGGTTAGTGAGTTTGTGGCTGACACCAAAATTGGAGGTGTAATGGACAGCGAAGAAGGGTTCCTCAGTATGATGGGATCTTGATTAGATGAACCAATGGGCTGAGGAGTGGCAGATGGAGTTCAATTTAGATAAATGTGAGATGCTGCATTTTGGAAATGCAAATTAAGGCAGGATTATACATTGAACGGTAAGGTCCTAGTGAGCATTGCTGAACAAAGACACCTTAGTGGGCAAGTTCATGGCCCATGAAAGTGGAGTCACAAGTAGATAGGATAGTGAAGAAAGCATTTGGTATACTTTCCTTTATTGGTCAGTGTATGGAGTCTAGGAGTTGGGAGGTCATGTTGCAGCTGTATAAGACATTGGTTAGACGACTTAGAGTCATAGAGATGTATAGCATGGAAACAGACCCTTTGATCCAACTCATCCATGCTGACCAGATATCCCAACCCAATCTAGTCCCACCTGCCAACATCTGGCCCATATCCCTCCAAACCTTTCCTATTCATATACCCATCCAAATGCCTCTTAAATGTTGCAGTTGTACCAGCCTCCACCACACCGCAGCTCATTCCATACATGCACCACCCTCTGCGTGAAAACGTTGCCTCTGAGGTCTCTTTTATATCTTTTCCCTCTCACCCTAAACCTATGCCCTCTAGTTCTGGATTCCCCAACCCCAGGGAAAAGAGTTTGCCTACTTATCCTATCCATGCCCCTCATGATTTTTTAAACCTCTATAAGGTCACCCCTCAGCCTCCGATGCTCCAGGGAAAGCAGCCCCAGCCTGTTCAGCCTCTCCCTGTAGCTCAGATCCTCCAACCTGGCAACATCCTTGTAAATCTTTTCTGAACCCTTTCAAGTTTCACAACATCTTTCTGATAGGAAGGAGACCAGAATTGCACGCAATATTCCAACAGTGGCCTAACCAATGTCCTATACAGGCGCAACATGACCTCCAACTCCTGTACTCAATACTCTGACCAATAAAAGGAAAGCATACCAAACGCCTTCTTCACTATCCTATGGACCTGAGACTCCACTTTCAAGGAGCTATGAACCCGCACTCCAAGGTCTCTTTGTTCAGCAACACTCCCTAGGACCTTACCATGAAGTGTATAAGTCCCGCTACGATTTGCTTTCCCAATATGCAGCACCTCACATTTAGCTGAATTAAATTCCATCTGCCACTTCTCAGACCGTTGGCCCATCTGGTAAAGATCCTGTTGTAATCGGAGGTAACCCTCTTTGCTGTCCACCACACCTCCAATTTTGGTTTCATCTACAAATTTACTAACTATAGGTCTTATGCTCGCATCCAAATCATTTATGTAAATGACAAAAAGTAGAGAACCCAGCACCAATCCTTGTGGCACTCTACTGGTCATAGGCCTCCAGTCTGAAAAACAACCTTCCACCACCACCCTCTGTCTTCTACCTTTGAGCCAGTTCTGTATCCAAATGGCTAGTTCTCCCTGTATTCCATGAGATCTAACCTTGCTAATCAGCCTCCCATGGGGAACCTTGTTGAACGCCTTACTGAAGTCCATATACATCACATCTACTGCTCTGCCCTCAATCTTTTGTTACTTCATCAAAAAACTTAATCAAGTTTGTGAGAGATGATTTCCCACGCACAAAGTCATGTTGACTATCTCAAATCAATCCTTGCCTTTCCAAATACATGTACATCCTGTCCCTCAGGATTCCCTCCAACAACTTGCCCACCACCGAGGTCAGGCTTACTTGTCTATAGTCCCCTGGCTTGTCCTTACCACCCTTCTTAAACAGTGGCACCACATTTGCCAATCTCCAGTCTTCCGGCACTTCACCTGTGACTATCGATGATACAAATATCTCAGCAAGAGGCCCAGCAATCACTTCTCTAGCTTCCCACAGAGTTCTCAGGTACACCTGATCAGGTCCTGGGGATTTATTCCCCTTAACCGTTTCAAGACATCCAGCACTTTCTCTTCTGTAATCTGGACATTTTGCAAGATGTCACCATATGTTTTTCTACAGTCTATATCCTCCATATCCTTTTCCACAGTAAATACTGATGCAAAATATTCATTTAGTATCTCCCCCATTTTCTGTGGCTCCACACAAAGGC
>NC_057734.1:20183668-20265905 GCF_004010195.1 Chiloscyllium plagiosum | reverse complement strand
GGAATATCCTCCCTCAGCACAGCTGTAATGCTTTCCCTTATCAAAAATGCCACTCCCCCTCCTCTTTTGCCTCCCTTTCTATCCTTCCTGTAGCATTTGTATCCTGGAACATTCAGCTGCCAGTCCTGCCCATCCCCGAGCCATGTTTCCGTAATTGCTATGATATCCCAGTCCCATGTTCCTAACCATGCCCTGAGTTCATCTGCCTTCCCTGTTAGGCCCCTTGAATTAAAATAAATGCAACTTAAATTTATTAGTCCTATCTTGTCCCTGCCTGCCTTGACTGTTTGACTCACTTATGTTCTCAGCTGTACCCGTCTCAGATCAATCTCTTTCCTCACTATCTCCCTGGGTCCCACCCCCCAACTCTACTAGTTTAAATCCTCCCAAGCAGTTCTAGCAAATTTCCCTGCCAGTATATTAGTCATCTTCCAATTTAGGTGCAATCCGTCCTTCTTGTACAGGTCACTTCTACCCTAAAAGAGAATCCAATGATCCAAAAATGTGAATCCTTCTCCCATACACCAGCTCCTCAGCCATGCATTCATCTGCTCTATCGTCCTATTCCTGCCCTCACTAGCTCGTAGCACTGGGAGTAATCCAGATATTACTACCCTTGAGGACCTCCTTTTTAAATTTCTACCTCTCTGTAATCTCCCTTCAGAGTCTCAACCTTTTCCCTTCCAATATTGTTGGTTCCAATGTGGACAATGACCCCTTGCTGGCCCCTCTCCCCGTGAGAACATTCTGTACCTTCTCTAAGACATCCTTGATCCTGGCACCAGGGAAACAACACACCATTCTGCTTTTTCTCTGCTGGCCACAGAAACATCTATCTGTACTTCTGACTACAGAATCCCCTAACACAATTGATCTCTTGGAAGCAGACGTACCTCTCATTGCATTAGAGCCAGTCTCAATGCCAGAAACTTGGCTGTTTTTGCTACATTCCCTGAGAATCCATCACCCCCTACATTTTCCAAAACAGCATACCTGTTTGAAATGGGTATATCCACAAAAGACTTCTGCTCTAGTTGCCTACCTCTCTTACCCTTCCTGGAGTTAACCCATCTATGTGACTGTATCTGAGACTTTCCCCCCTTTCTATAACTGCCATCCATCACATACTGTTACTGTTGCAAATTCCTCATCGCTTCTATTTGTCTCTCCAATTGGTCCACTTGATCTGATAAGATTCACATCCAATAGCATTTATGGCAGATATAATCCGCAGTAACCCTTAAACCCTCTTTAAACTCCCACATCTGACAAGAAGTACATATCACTGTAAAGGAGAAAGTGAGGACTACAGATGCTGGGGATCAGAGCTTAAAAATGTGTTGCTGAAAAAGCGCAGCAGGTCAGGCAGCATCAAAGGAGAAGGAGAATCAATGTTTCGGGCATAAGCCCATCTTCAGGAAGAAATTTTCCTCCTTCACAATCTACAGACCCAGAAAATAACACTGTCTTATTCCTCTACAAACACTTGTGGGATACTACAGACAATTCTGGTCTTCCTGCTAATCGGAAAGATGTTGTGAAATTTGAAAGCGCTCAGAAAAGATTTATAAAGGATGTTACCAGGGTTGGACTGTTTGTGCAATAGGGAGAGGCTGAATACACTGGGGCTGTTTTCCCCTGAGCATCGGAGGCTGAGGGGTGACCTTATAGGGGTTTATAAAATCATGAGGGGCACAGATTGAAGTAACGACTATGGCTATTCACCCTGTTTGGAGAAGTCCAGAACTAGAGGGCATAGGTGAGAGAGGGGAAAGATATAAAAGGGATCTAAGGAGCAACTTTTTCCATGCAGAGGGTGGTGGGTGTACAGAATGAGCTGCCAGAGGAAGTAGTGAAGGTAGAATAACAAAACTTAAAAGGCATCTGGATAGGTATATGAATAGGAAGGGTTTAGAGGGATATGGGTTAAATGCTGGCAAAGGGACTAGATTAATTTAGGATATCTCGTTGGCATGGATAAGTTGAACTGAAGGATCTGTTTCCATGCTTTACAAGTCTATGACTATTATCCTGTTCACAGCAAGAGCATTGTACAATACTGAGTAAAGCATGAGTCATTCACAAAGTGGGGGAATAAGAAACTGCAGAACGAGCTGCATTTGCAGATTTTAAATGCTTGCTTCTGAAAAGGAGATGATTTTAAGGCAAAAGGAAACCAGCAAGAGAATGGGGGCTAATTGACAACATTTCCAAAAGAACAAGCTTCGGCACCATAAGCCACAAACTACTGTTTGTTTGGATACATCAACAAAATTAAAACTAGTACATAAATATGGTGTGGAATAGAAACTTGATAAAATGCACCTAAATTCTGGACAATTAGGTTCAGGCTCCAATATTAGGTGACAGTATCCTGTACCAGTTCTGCCCAAGTAGTCCAGCTGCCAAATTGACATTCATCAGCTTCCAAGTGCCAGAGGCACCCCCAATAACCCTAACCATAACCCTCATCCAGTAACCAGGCTCCTAATGCTCCACCTCGCTCCATAAACCCTCGTGAGGACCACTGCCAGGACACAAATAGCTCAAATCCCACTTTCTTTTCACTTTCAGCCTGGTAGCTATCACTGGCAGAGCAAGCCATTTAAATTGAATTTAATAGTTGGAATATTTCCTGCCTCACTGTTCCTCTCTGTAGATATGCCCCTAAATGAGTCAAGCCTGGCACTCTGGACTTGGACAGTCACAGGGCTGGCCAAGTGCAGAGACCAATTGGGCCAAATATTTCCTGGAACTTCACTAAAATGTGCTAAAAGCACCTTTACCAGTGACATAACATACCAAGTTTTAAAATGAAATTAATAGAAATTGATGCTTTGAATGTTGTCCACCCCGAGTTACCATCCAACGATATTCCTCTGAAAATCTTATTTCGCCAATTGCAAGCGAGGTTGAGATATTATTCTCCAGAATCACCCCTTCAATTCTAGCCCCCTACCTTCCTGCCCTCCATACACCCCTTCTGGCCCAGTTCATGCCAATGAATATCAACCAATATAAACTCATAACAACTCATCTACTATCCTCAGCTCTCATACCCTCCATGCAATTTCACCAGCTTTGGACTTGGGAGAACCGTAAGACCCATGCTAAAATTAAATTGAATGTAATTTTAATAATCTGCTATAGCTTTTCTGAGGGGTTGGTTAGCTCAGTTTGTTGAATTACTGCTTTTCAATATAAAAGAAATGCCAACAGTGTGGGTTCAATTCCTGCACTGGCTGAGATTACCACAAAGGACTCTCATCCTCAGCCTCTCACCTCATCTGGAGGTGTGGTAACACTGAGGGTAAACTCACCACCAGTCATCTCTCTCTAATGGAATAGTAGTCCTATGGTTTGGTAAGAATATAATGTCACTAATGTTAACAGCTTTCCCTATATATTTAAATTAAAAACTCCCATTCTTGAAAGCCAGTTTGAATCTTTCTTTTCTCCAGTGGTTAATCTTTTTTAGAAATGGGTTACTTTTCTTATCATGTCAAAGGTAGCAAGACTATTACAGGCCCTTTAATCTGCAAATCAAATTGTTTAGCTCAGAACCCCTGCTGAGATGACAAGCTTTTGAAAGTCAGCCAGGAATTCACGAACAGTCCTCAGAAATATGACAACAAATAACTTCTGAAACTATTGGACTGATGCTACGTCAAATATCCAGCTAACTGTTTCTATTTTGTCAATGACAGCTGCAGCCAGGTTTAATTTAAAAAGTTTAAAAAGAGTAGAGTATTTAAACTTTTGATTTTGATATTTGAACAGACCTTATCTATCTTCAAGATCCTTTACATCTGCTCCATAGCTCTGTGATTCTTACAATGCAATAGCCAAATGAGGTTAGGTTAAAACTCAGCACAGAGTTCAATAGGTTCGAATTAGCTCACATTTCCCTCATTTGTGATTTGCGTCCAGCCACTTTTCCCCTACTATTAAAAATAAATCCATAGGAATAGGGCAGGGCATCCACATCTGGGTCCTGCTCACCATTTTGGAAGTTTTGTTGAGTATCCAGGATTCTACAAAACTCCAGGCCAATGACTGTGCTATCTATCATATATGTACTTAATTTGGCTGGATAAGCGGTGAATGGTGCTGGCGTACGTTCAATTCTTGCACTGGCTGAATTTTCCCTGAAGGATTTTCCTGCTTAACGTCTCTCTTCAGCCGAGGTGTGGTAAGCTTCAGGTTAAACTACCACCAGTTGTCTCTTTTCAATAAGACTAGTGACTTTGTCTTTTACTATAAGCTACTTCATAGAAAGCTTAGTTTTGAATGAAATCAATATGGAACACTGAAATTGTTAGAACACTTGTGATAATTCTCCATCCAAGAAAAGTAGCAGTGACCTGTTCTATCCATGTGTCCCAAGGCCTTCAAATGTAATAGCATTTTACTTGATGCAAGGAAAATGTAACATTCACTATTTTTAATACTACACTTGCTGTGACCAGCAAGAGTGAATCCAGTGAGTGATTCATTATAGTCAAAAATGCTTAACTTTCGTTAACCCAAAGACAAAGTCTTTCAACTATAAGCTATCTTCTGTGTGATTTCATATGGTTTTATTGCTGAACAAGCAATCCAGCTAATGACCTGCTGATTTGAACTCAAATCCCACCATAGCAACTGGGAAAATTTAAGTTCAATTAATACATTTGAAATAAATAGGTATTCTCAATAATGACCATGAAAATATTAAATTGCCATTTAACTTACTCATTCTTCAGTGGAGGAACTCTGCCATTCTGAGCTGGTCCAGCTCCCATGTGATTCTCGATCACTTTTTGAATTAGCCTTGCAAGCTATTTAGTGTCTAAAAACTGCTGTAAAATGTTAGGTGTAAAATTGATTGGCACGGAGCCAGGCATGAGAAATGAAAAAGGCATTATCTACAGAATGAACAGTGCATAGTCTTCTTCATAATCATCTGGGAACTTGTGCCAAAATTGGGAGAGTTGACTCACAGCATAGATGAGCAACAACCTGATGCAGTCACACTGAATTCTACTATCTTTCAGCTCCTCTGAGGCTAAGGATGACAATGACAAAGAATTGGAGGGGGACTTCCCATGTCTACCCCCTACCACTGATCAATCCTGAGGAGATAGCTGCTACATCGGGTCTGTGGCCTAGTAGCAAGTCATGGGGAAACTAACAAGAGGGGAAAATATATTTTAATACATTCTCACTAAAAACAGAACTTTTAATGCGGCTGTTCATGACCATACTGGTAAGAGTGACACCTGCATACAGGCAAAGTTGCACTTTCACACTGAGGTTACTCTCACATTGCGGCTGTATCATTGCAGTAAATGGGATACATTTAACACAGATCTAGCATCCCAAAAGGCAGTATCCATTATGTGCTGTGGGCAGAATTGTATTCAATCACAAATTGTCACTTGATGCTCCGACATACCTCCCCACTTTCCCTTTAGAACAAGGAGAAAGTGAGGTCTGCAGATGCTGGAGATCAAAGTACCAGACAACCTACCTTGGTTCAATGAGCAATCCAGGCAAGGATGCCAGGCACAACACCAGGCATACATAAAAGGGTATCAACCTGGTGAATTTACAATGTCTTTATCCATTCTAAAAACAGAGCTAGAACAATCTCATAACTAATAGATCAAATCAAAGTTCTGTGGTCCTGCCACATCCAATCATGTTTGGTAGTTTGCAATTAAATGACTGAAGGAGGCAGCTACACATTTCAGAATGCAAGTTAGGGTTGCTATGTTTCTGTTCCATCTCACACCATGTTCTACACGTATTAAGTGAACTCAGAGTTTCTGGTTATGTTATAGTTCTGATTTGGCATCAGTTTCAACTCACTAACATGGTGACAGAGATGGTTACAGAGAGTGGTGAATTCGGCCTGGACAATCACAAAGACCAACCTCCCATCTATAGAATCTACCAACCAGGCTCGCTGTCAAGGAAAGGCCGCCAGCATTCTCAAAGATCCATCCCACCCTGGCCAGGTTTTTCTACAACCTCTACCATTGGGGACAAGGTACAGAAGCCTGAACACATGCACCAGCTGTTTTCATAATAGTTTCTACCCTACTGTTCTGAGAATACTGAATGAACTCACAAAACTCTTAACATTCGCCTGTACTTGTGTTTTTGTTTTTGCTGTTTACCTATTATTTACTATCTATGCTACTTAACTCTGATCTGCCTATATTGCTCGCAAGACAAAGCTTTTCACTGTGCCTCGGTACATGCGACAATAAATTCAATTCAATTCAATGGCGTTTGCACTTGATACTCTCTTGGTTTTGTTTCTGATAGTTTCCGCTGGATTCCATCCCTTGGCAGTTGGGTTCAAACTTTCCATTTGATTTTGAGTTTAAGACATTTGATAATTGCATGCTGGTCATTAACACTTTTCATCTTCCTCAGTTTATCATGGAATGCACCACACACTCCTAGAAGGATCGTCGGGAGTTGTCTGCTGAATAGAGGAGAGAATGATCTTGTTGAGTGCTGTTGCTCTAAAACACAACATAGCCACATGCAGGCCAGGCTTTGTTTGACCTCACTTGATTCAGGATATACAGTTTGAACCGTGTGCTACTGTTTCATCGGGTCCTGGTACTACAGTGAGGAAATGGTACTTCACACACACACCATCTTAAAGGCTGGCTCCTTTATTTGTTCCATTTAAGGTTATAAGGTCTGTTCACAATGCAGTAATTTTGACAGGAAAATTGCCACTGCAGTTCCAAAGTAAAAGCAGTCTTATTACAGGTTTCTTATAGATAAACTCTTCTGATCTGCAGTATTTAGCTGTTGCAAGAATGAATTCTGTCTGTAGATAATGCTTTAATCAAGATTTGGAGATGTCGGTGTTGGACTGGGGTGTACAAAGTTAAAAATCACAACACCAGTTTTATCCAACAGGTTTAATTAGAAGCACTAGCTTTCGGAGTACTGCTCCTTCATCAGGTGGTTGAAGAGTCCACAAGTGTACGACACAGAATTTATAGCAGATTTGCCAGTGCAACCCTGAGGTACACTATTGAAGTGCAGAAGCATCTTGTAAGTGGATCAGCGATATACTATGAGGGTTTTTAGAGGCTGGAAGATATCAGATGCCAATGCACCAAGTTGGAGGATGCAGGTGGTTGGTGGCCATGGAGCATGTTGAGACATTAGACCCCAGGGTCCAACATGGAGACTCTTCAGAGCAAACAGTGAATTAAATTCACAGATACTCACTCTGGTTTCCATGTCAAGTTTCCTCAATGTTTAGCTTGTTTTTGGTGAGTTCGATCTTATAGGAAGCAGAATATTAGAGACATAAGTTGTCCCATCAACAAGGCTTTTTACAAATAATAATCCTCCTTAATCAGCAACTCACTGCCACCAAGCTAAAAAATCTTACATTGCTGCTTGTGAAAAGCATAAAAGAGAAACCAAAATATAGAGATTGGGCACATCAGACATCTTGCCCAACCTGTCGTAGCACACTCTGTTCAGACCTCTAGGTTTCTGCCCAGAATGAGACAGTTACAGATCATTATGAAGAGGATGTTTCCCTTGACAATTGACATTTTAAGGCACCGGTCAGTAGATAGCGGGAGGTGAAACCAGCCAATGTCTGTCACCTTTAAGAGCCAGTTAGAGATTGATCATGCACCGGTTAAACTGACTCACAATAGGCCTCTCCTAACCTTTGCCAAACTAAATATAATGATGTAATTGATCATGCCATGGTTTGTGGCTTAGAAAGAGAGTTAATAAGTAACAGCTTTCAGTGACCAGTTTATGCATCACGATTGAAAGTTATCCTGTTATTCAACTTGACATAGAAGTTCCTTGAAGTCTTCAAGAGAGAGGGGAGATATATGCCCTGAGCTGAACCTGGAGTCAAAGTTGTCCTGTAAATTCACTGCTCTGCTTTAATACATAATATTCATTACTTAATGAAAGTTCCCTGACTTACTGCAACAGTCAGTCTCCTTTTGTCTTACTGGTTCAAGTCTCAAACAAACAAATTAACATGGGGGTTTAAATTGCAATCAAAAAAGTACAGGTAAGATTGAAAGGTTCTGGATTAGTGGTGCTGGAAAAGCACAGCAGTTCAGGCAGCATCTGAGGAGCAGTAAAATTGACATTTTGGGCAAAAGCCCTTCATCAGGAATACAGGCAGAGAGCCTGAAGGGTGAAGAGATAAATGAGAGGAGGGTGGGGGTGTGGAGGAAGTAGCATAGAGTACAATAGGTGAGTGGGGGAGGGGATGAAGGTAATAGGTCAGGGAGGGTGGTGGAGTTGGTAGGTGGAAAAGAAGATAGGCAGGTCGGACAAGTCATGGGGACAGTGCTGAGCTGGAAGTTTGGCACTGGGGTGAGGCGGGGGAGGGGGAAAATGAGGAAACTGTTGAAGTCCATATTGACGCCCTGGCGTTGAAGTGTTCAGAGGCAGCAGAGGAGGCATTCTTCCTCCAGGCGTCAGGTGGTGAGGAAGCGGCGGTGAAGGATGCCCAGGACCTCCATGTCCTCGGCAGAGTGGGAGGGGGAGTTGAAATGTTGGGCCACCGGGTGGTGTGGTTGATTGGTGCGGGTGTCCCAGAGATGTTCCCTAAAGCGCTCTGCTAGGAGACGTCCAGTCTCCCCAATGTAGAGGAGACCGCATCGGGGGCGATGGATGCAATAAATGATACTAGTGGATGTACAGGTAAAACTTTGATGGATGTGGAAGGCTCCTTTAGGGCCTTGGATAGAGGTGAGGGAGGTGGTGTTGGTGCAGGTTTTGCCATTCCTGCGGTGGCAGGTGAAGGTGCCAGGACGGGAGGGTGGGTTGTAGGGGGGGTGTGGACCTGACCAGGTAGTCACGTAGGGAACGGTCTTGGTGGAAGGCGGAAAGGGGTGGGGAGGGAAATATATCCCTGGTGGTGGGGTCTGTTTGGAGGTGGCGGAAATGTTGGCGGATGATTTGTTGTATGTGAAGGTTGGTAGGGTGGAAGGTGAGCACCATGGGCGTTCTGTCCTTGTTATGGTTGGAGGGGTGGGGTCTGAGGGTGGAGGTGCAGGATGTGGACGAGATGCATTGGAGGACATCTTTAACCACAAGGGAAATTGCGGTCTCTAAAGGAGGAGGCCATTTGGTGTGTTCTATGGTGGAACTGGTCCTCCTGGGAGCAGATACGATGGAGGCGGAGGAATTGGGAATATGGGATAGCATTTTTGCAGGAAGTAGGGTGGGAAGAGGTGTAATCCAGGTAGCTGTGGGAGTCGATGGGTTTGTAAAAAATGTCAGTGTCAAATCAGTCATCATTAATGGAGATGGAGAGGTCCAGGAAGGGGAGGGAGGTGTCAGAGATGGCCTAAGGCTTTCATGTCTTTAAAACAAAATAATCAAGGGAGAGTGGCCAGCCGTCTAGCCGTGCAGGTCAGTTCAGTTCGGGGGGTTAGGAGAGTCAGGGTCACAGTTGAAACTGGAAGCTTTTTCTCTCCTTCTGCCTTCATAACCTGTAAGCTTTTTGTGTCATTTTTACTAAGGAGTCTCTTTATTGGGCCTGTTGCAAATATTTTGAAACAGTATCATTAAGTCGGGATAGATTGTTTGGTTCGGATAGCATAAGTTATTTGGGTATGCTATTTTCATTGTGTTTCATTCCGTAATTTTGTAAATAAATACGCTTGTTTAACACTTAGCAATTGGACCAGCTAATTCACTCCAGGAATATCCACTGTACACTTACCTGAAACAATTTGCAATGTTACGGTCTGGGCTACCTGCTTAAAAATATTTTGAGGGTTCGGGCCTGGTCCATAACACATGTCCTCTTGAAATCCAAGGTAAAAACAAGGATTGCAGATGCTGGAAACCAGAGTCTAGATTAGAGTGGTGCTGGAAAAGCACAGCAGGTCAGGCAGCATCCGAGGAGCAGGACTCTAATCTAGACTCTTGAAATCTAACTTTAGCCTCAATGTTCACAATACCTCGAAGTCCATTCACCATCTGCAAATTGGCCCAAATTTTAAGTCATTTGCAAATTTGTTGCAAATGTTGACTTTAGATTGTGGCATTCACAGCCTGAGGCTGAATAAACAAAAGCTAAATGCACTTTGAATGTGCAAAATAGTGAACAATGTCTTTAGAAATTGCAACTGATCACGAAAATCCTTAAATAAACAATTATTTCAGCATCAAGTTTTGAGTACTGTTTGGGATGGTTTACAGTTTTAAAAATTTGCTCCAGTTAGACAGCGTCGAAATCTCAAGGTTATTTCATCCAAAAGAAGAGAAACTTAGTTTTGTTTGACAACACCACCTGTTCCTCAGTGTGGCAAATTGCCCTAATAACTAAACACTTAAAGCTTAGAAAACTGTACTGCCAGATTGAACCAGACCATCTGAAAGTTGGAAAAAGTTTAAGTCCTTGATAGCCAGAACGACAGCAAGGCTTGTGTAAGAAATGGTTGTATCCTCAAGGACAACAACTGAAGAAGCTCAATCAGGGGATTAATGAGGCGAAGAAGTGTGTTTGAGATTGTGGGTGGTTTTGGGGTGTTGGGTGTGTGTTTTAGGGCATATATAGTTGGAAAACTGGGATGTAGTTGAGGAGGGAACAGCAAGAAGAACATGCCAACGTGTAGCTGTTACACATTGCTTCAACTTCACCTGTATACTAAACTCTTTGTACATTATAATTGCAGATTCACATGCACATTGAGAGTGTATAGATACTGAATCAATCTATTATCAAATAATTGCAAATGGGAAAAATGGAGGCACACATTTCTTTATTTCCTGTTAAAAAGCAAATTATGCTTGCACATAAAAAGTATTGTCAATGAATATTTCACAGCCAGCTTCACTGGTCTTAATATACATGCATGGATAGTTCCATGAATAAAAATCATCATAGTCTCACCAGACCATAGGGTTGTGCTCTCATTAGAGAGAGAAATGACTGGTAGTGGTTTAACCGGAGGGTCACCACACCTCAGATGAGGGGAGAGGTTGAAGGATAATCCTTCATGGCCACCTCAGCGAGTGCAGGAATTAAACCTATGTTGTTGTATTCATTGTCATCTCTATGACAAGACTCCTTTGGCTATAAATTCTGTGAGCATGTAACCTCCACAACCAACTGATGAGGAGTGGCGCTCTGAAAGCTAGTGCTTCCAAATAAACCTGTTGGACTATAACCTGGTGTTGTGCGATTTTTAGTTTTGTCTTCATTCTGCATTGCATACTCAACATCCCAACAACTGAGCTAACCAGCTGTAGCTTGATGGTTATCATACATGTGAGGGGGTCAAAAGGAGAGAACATAATTAAATTTAAAGCAAAACACAAATCTTAAAAATTTGGTGAAAGGAAAACATGGTATTCCTTTCAGCAGGAGAAAACTTACAAGGAGAGGCATGTGAACAAATTGCAGCCAGTCTTGTCTTGTTGCATTCACGCTTATCCTTTCTGAGGAAGGGTCTAATTCTAGTGGTGGAATGTTTAATGCCTTGACTCTTCCTTTCTGGTTCACCTCACCTAAGGCTTGCAAGCCACAGTTCTCTCATCCTGATAATTTGAGAGCAATTGACCTATTTCTGGGTTGGACTGATTATCTAACAATAACAACAGTGGATCAATAGCTCTAAAAGCTGTATATTTAAGGTGCTCCTCATTAATGATTACACAGGCTCACTGGCTCTTGAGCAGCTTGAAAATCATACAGCACTGGGATATCTCACCGGAGAAAGCTGTAAAAACAAAGCCTTAAGGGATTTTATTTATTTTTTCTTTTACATTAACTCAAAATAATGAAAATAAATTCATAAATGTAAGTAGGAGAGCTTAGAAAGATTGGTTAGCTATGTTGATTCTTTAGATGAAGCATTGCACCAAAAACTTGTTATGATGGTTTTAACATTGGTACAGTGGTGACAGCAGATAGGAGACACTTTGGCCATTAGAAAAGACGTTACTAATTGAATCAGTGACCCTCCAAGACATACCATATAAATGTATGGGTTCCATATATAGAAGCTGTGTAGAAATACAGCGAGCTAAGTATAATTAAAGAATAAATTTTACAGCACCTTTTCCATAATAAAGCATCTCAAGACATTTCACATAATCCAACAGAAATTGACACCAAGACAAAGACGAGATATCTTTGTTAAAGAGAAAGATTTTCAAAACCCTCTTAAGCAGAAAGAGTGCTGGTGAGGCTGTAAAGCTTAGGGAGGGTCAGAATTTGCTGCCTAGAAGCATAAAAGCAAGACTTCAGATCATAGGCCAAATGAAATGGCAAGGCTAAAAGACCTTAGAGTTGAAGGAACGCTAGAGTTTTCAAAGGGTTTTGAGAGGCCTACAGGGAATTGGAGAAGCAAAGGAGGGGTTTAGATATATGGATGAAAAGGATAAAAAGCACAGCAATTTATAAAAGTTGGAAGGTGAAAGCTTGTCCAGCAGAAAATTTAAGTAAATAGAGGAAACAAAAATAAAGAGGCAACTCACCTCCTGACATACCCATAGCATGTCCATCATCTGCAAGGCACAAGTTAGGGTTATGATGGAGTTCATTTGCATGAATAACGGAGCTCCAACAATACTCGAACTTCAACACCATCTGAGATGGAAAAGCCTGCTTGATTGGCAGTCTGTCCTTAAACTTCAAAACAGGAATGCAGAGTGATAGCAGGGTGTACTTTAGCAATTCATCAAGACTTCAATCGTACCTTCCAAACCAGCAACATTGTCCATCTGGAAGAACCAGGGCAGCAGATGCGTGATAGTGTCTATCACCCACAAGTTTGCCCACAAGTCACACACCATCCTGACTTTATAGCACTGTTCCTTCTTTACTGTTGGGTCAAAATCTTGGATCCCCCAAAACACCACTGATGTACCTACACCACTTGGATTGTAGCTGTTCAGAAGTCAACCCACCCTCACCGCCGTCTCAAGTTGCAAGTAGGGATGTGGAACAAATGCTGGCCTACCCAGTGAAGAAAACATTCTGGTAAAGAATTTTAAAAAGCTGAGATTTTAAATCAGGGCTAAAATGCCTGTTTTCACTCATCAAATAATTGAGATTTATCCAAGTGTCCTATTAGTTTTGTTGAAAACAGCAATGTAGTGATAGAATAGTCTCAGTGAATGAACAAAATGAAGTATTTTCTTTTCCACTTTTGCTAATGGACATACATCGATCTAAGGCGCAAGTGAGTACTGCAGATGCTGGAGGTTAGCGTGGTGCTGGAAATGATTCCTGATGAAGGGCTTTTGCCCGAAACGTCGATTTTTCTGCTCGTTGGAAGCTGCCTGACCTGCTGCGTTTTTCTCAGCACCACTCTAATCTTGACAAACATCAGTCTAATATTCTATTCCCTGTTGCATTGTTTCCATACAGCTATCTGTATCAAAAAAGCTTCTGAAATCCTTACCTCACTTATGAGAACCAGAGCACCCAGAGGAAACCCATGCAGACACGGGGAGAATGTGAAAACTCCACACAGACAGACGCCAGAGGTGAAAATCAAACCCAGGTCCCTGGTTTGAGGTGGACTGTGCTAAAAAGGCTCAAAGTTTAGCATTTGATCTCTGGCACTCTGTAAATAAGCCAGAGGAATCTCTGCACTGTTCGGATATAAAATAATAATGTTTGTGCAGCATTTGTAATTGTACTCTCTCAAAACTATTTATGGTTCCATTGTTCAACTCTGCGCGTGACTTAAAATAGCTAATATTACATGGTAATTTAAAGAGTATTTAAATTTATCAAAACAAGAACAAGTAGCAGCAAAAGAGCAGATAATGTTTCTTTTTCAGTGGCAATGTGAGTTTTCTGTAAATACAATGCAAACACTAGCCATTTACTGTATTTGGGTATGTAATCTAACCATTGTCACCATTCTGCTCACACCAGGGGTGTCCATCGCACAGGTCCAGGAAGAGTGTTTCTTCCTCTAAGCTCAAATTTTTCTCCTTCAGCTCACCAAAGTCAATAGAAATGTCAAATAATCTTAAATCAGACTCACAAGATGATGCATGTGTACTAGAAATGAACAGTATCCAGTTTTATCAAGGCAAAAGAAATTCATACAATGTGGTATTTCTTTCATTGGGAAAGGGTTGAAAGAGCCTGCCAATTTCTGTTGCATTCCCCATGGCAATGCCCTGACCAATTTGGGAACTGAGATTGGCAGTTATCTTCATGCAGAACCAATTAGCATCCTCGTCTAATTCTGTACAAATTGGCGTTCCTTTCTAATGTCCTAGTTCTAATGATAAGGTTTTCCATTTCCTTTTATTAACACTTCAGGAAATTAAAAGGATGCATTTATTGTCAAAGTTGGTGCCAGTATATACTACCCAGTCCTAAATGCACTTGAAAAGGTGTTGGGGTTTACCTTTCTGAAGCACTGCAGCCCATCATAATAGCGATATTAAAAACTAAGTGGCTTCATAGATTATTTCAGATAGCAATTGTTCTGGAGTCACATTCAGGCAGAATATATAAGGATTGTAGATTTTTACCCACAAAGGACACTGGTGAACCAAAATTTTTACAACAACCCAGTTACTTCATATAGTCATCATGACCAAACTTATTCCTAATTCCAGATTTATTTAATTAACTGAATTTAAACTCCCCAACTGGCAGGGTAGGATTTGAACTCATCTATACTGGATTATTAATCCAAGCCTTGGATCAATATCTGGTAAAATATATTACCATACTGAAAGTTATTCCTCTAAGCTGTTATATAACTAAAATTAGTAAATGCAGACTAACAAGATGTGTTAGTCTCTGCAGTCTCCTCATGGGATTTGAGGAGAATATAACAATATAATCTTGTCCATTGCAATTAATTCTAAACAATCACTTTTACACAACAGACCCAAAAGCTTTTGTTAGCTATGTAACAGACATAACAGGCTTAACTTGTTCTTCATCATAGTGACACTGCTGATGGCAACTGCTACAAAAACAATTGTTATTGCAATCAAACAAAATGAAATATAGAGTTAATAAGTTTGGAAATCCTCAGAGTTGATTGACTAGCCTGGGGGATTTAATAAATCCAAAATCAATCCAACTTGACAATGGAACATCAATTTCTGTACCAATTTCATGTTTGCAGTCTGTTATCAATGTCTTGATGGTAAAACTGGCTGTGTGTATGCTTTGGTGAGCTGCAGCTTACATCTGTTTGAATGGGCACAACTCCTGAGCAACAAGAGGAAAGTTGAAGTTCCATAGTCATGTAGTTCATGGCAATAGACTCCTTTACTGACTATTTCTTATCAGACTGTTTCAGGTTTCAAAAGAGGCCGCTACTAGAAAACAGAAGGCGGCAGAGTGATTGAGGTGATGAAGGAACTGGGTTAGGGGGACAGTTACACAAATTGGATGCATTCTTATGCATGATGAGAAAGTTGGAGGTGATAGGTTTGATGCAGAACTATTCTAAAAGAATCTAACATAGTTCAGAACAGCAGAACCAGAGAGAAGAGCTTGCGTTTTAACAGGCTTAGAATAAAAATTAAAATGTTGGCAAATGTATAGAGGTGGTGTTGCAGGGAGATGGTGAAAGCAGAAAGTGAGGATTCATTTAATACACATTAAATAGATTTATTCCAACAAATAATAAATTTTAATACAATAGGTAAATAGCTTGAGACATGGATAAGGTAGATGGAGCATCTTTGAACATTTTGTTCCCAAAGCTGTCCAGAACTGGAAGTTTCCACACCTCATGTCGGAATATGTTGTTGATTACAGAGATTAATTGTATGACCAGTTAACAATTCCATGATTATATCGTGCATTTGGGGAAATGATATTGTGGTAATATCACTGAACTTTTAATGCAGAGTTCCAGGTTAATGTTGAGAGACAGGAGTTCAACTCCCACTATAACAAATAGTGGAATTTAAGTTCAATTCATAAAAGTCCCAGTGATGGTGATTGTTGTAAAAACCCACCAGGTTTACTCAACCCTTTCATGAAAGGAAGCTACTGTTCTTACCTGATGGGACCAACATGTGACTCCAGGCACACAGCATTGTGGTTGACTAAAACAGCCTGGCAAACCACTCAGTTCAAGGGCAATTAAAGTGGAGCAATAACTGCTGCTTTAACTATACCCGCATCCACTGAAATGACAAAGAAACAATGCAAATGACTGAATGATATAGTGTAGACTAGATTAACATGGGCCTGGAAATGCCCATCTTCTAATGTTCCGGAAAGTAGATAATGAGCAGTTAGCTAAACAATCAAACTTGATGAGATTGAACAACTTCATATTATTGACTAGTAGCACACCTGAAGCAGAATTAGACAATTTCTTTATGGATGGTCTTTCCTGCAAGATCTAGTCATTTGCATTCCCATCAAACGATTCTCATCATTTGTATTTTTTTCTTTAGCCTTTGACTCATGGGGGGGAAAGTGAGGACTGCAGATGCTGGAGATCAGAGCTGAAAATGTGTTGCTGGGAAGGCGCAGCAGGTCAGGCAGCATCCAAGGAGCAGGAGAATCGACGTTTCGGGCATTAGCCTGAAGAAGGGCTCATGCCCGAAACGTCGATTCTCCTGCTCCTTGGATGCTGCCCGACCTGCTGCGCCTTCCCAGCAACACATTTTCACCTTTGACTCATGGTCTTTCTCTGGACTGCTTTCAATGCATTTGCAACCTTCCTTAAATAAGGAAACCAATACTGTACACTACTTCAGATGTGGTCTCATCTGCGCCCTGTATAACTGAAGTGTAACCTCCATACTTCGGACTTTGATTCCCATCATTATTGCTAATACTGGATTAGCTTTCTTTTTGCTGCACCTTTAAGCTAACTTTTTGAATTCAAGCACCAAAATCCTTCTGCATCTCAGAGCTCTGCAATCTCTCATTTAGATAATGTTCAATTTTACATTTTCCCACATTATACTCATTTGCCTGATTTTTGCCCACTCACACAATCTGTATACCTTTGTAGCCTCCTTATGTCTTCTTCACAACTTGCTATCGTATCTATCTCATCAACAAATTTAAACACCATGCTTTCACCCCCTTCATCCATGATATTTACATAAATCAAAAAGCTGAGGCCATAGCTCTGATAGTTGCTTCTTATAGTTTTCCCAAAAGTGAGATTAGACTGACTGACCTGCAGCTTCCTGGTTTATCGCTTGCTCCCTTTTGGACAAAATAACACATTTGGTGTTAGAGTCCAACATCTTAGCGAAACACTGCTACAGTCAGTGGTTATGTCAGAGTCTCACCTGCATAATTATTAAACTATCTCCAGATCTCCCCGCTCCCTCAGTACTTCCCCAGTTTCCAAGTTAAAAAGTGTTATCTTGTTATTAGCTGTAACATTTAATCAAAGATATTCATCTTTAGACTGAACAATTGTCATGTCCCCCCCCCCCCCTCCCCCCCATCAAAGTCTGTTGATTGATTCATCCACTGTGCATTCCTCTGCAGCTGGGAATTTGAAATGGCATATGACTACAGTTTGAAGGTCGTCCTCAAACTGTACATTTTGCAGCTGAAAATAAACAAAAAAGTAGCATTAGTAAGTCAGGGTGAAGCCAGGTCAGAGTATCATATATGCTGATTTATTTGATCTCCGTCATGGTATCTTCCAATAAAGGAGATCTGCCAATAAAAGGCTGCTGGATGGTGACATTGCAATGTGGAAGACAAGCTGAAGAACATCACCATTCACTTACAATAACAGGACAATGACACCTAGAGGCTCTTGCTCCACATTCGCCAACTTAGGGTAAAGATAAGAGGGAGTGAAGACGACTGCAGGGTATAAGTTCATTTCTTCAAAAGATTGCACGAGAATCAACAAGAACCTCTTCAGTGATTGCTGCTTTCCCTGGAAAGTTGGCAGTCGGAGCTGCTGAGACTGCACCTGAAGTTACAGCAGGACATTCTTGACAGAAGGGGACGAGATGAGGGGAACTTTATGATAGCCTACAGACACATCTGACAGTGTCTCTGAAATACTGGAGTGAGCAGTCATTAAAACACATTACATAAAATACAACCTGTTGGACCTGTGTTTAGAGGATGTAGTTATGATAATCTCAATAGAGCATTGCAATGTAGAAATGTACATACACTCTCCCAAAAACAATCTGGATAATTTGCCATTGCTCTGTTAGGTCCTTGTTACTTTTCACTCCAATCAAACTGCAAAATGGGTACCCAGCCAGAGATAATTGAATAATATAACTGTTTAATTTTGAGCATATCTGAAATGCAAGGCTTGGATCTGCTTTATACTGTTATGCAGATGAATCAAACATTTACATTTACAAATTGCCCACTAATCCACTAAAATAGACGGAAATACAAACAACCGACCAAACCAATTTCAAATATTCTGTTCACTTGCAAAGCTAAGAAAAAAATATTGATGTCATTTCCAAAGTTAAACCGTGAGATGAAGCCCCTCCAGACAATAGAGAACAGACTTCTGTATGGCGAGACAATGAAAGGAAACACTGAAGGATAACAATAACTGTGGGAGCAGAGATTGCATGGAATACCATAGAAACAGAAAATACTTTGAATTGCTGCTAGAAAAATGTCTATTATTTATCATTCTTCTATTACATTGTAACTTGTGCGTTTCACACTTATACTATTTCTGCCTGTTACGATTGTGTAGCTTGTGCTCTCCATGTAGCATCCTCTGTGCCGGAGGAATGCTGTCTGTTCTTTTTTTACTGTGTCAGTTGTATATGCTAGAAATGATAAATAAAAAGATACTCTACTCTAAAATCGAAGCAGCTATAGGCCATTCAAACCTGCGAGCCTTCTCCACTATCCAACTCATTGCCCTGTTCCCATTTTCTCCCCTTTGATCCCTTTAGTCCTAAGAACTATATCTAATTCCTTCTTGAAAACATTCAATGCTTTGGTCTCAACTGCTTTTTTTGGCAGTGAATTCCAGAGTCTCACCATGTCTGGGTAAAGAAATTTCTCCTCACCACAGTCCTAAGTGATCTACCATGCGTCCTTGGACCTTAAATCCTGGTTTTGGACTACCTTGTCATCGTGGATATTCTTCCTAAGTTTCCCCAATCAAGTCCCATTCAGATTTCATAGGTTCCTCGGAGATTCCCCCCTCATTCTAAACTCCAATGGATGTAGTCCTAACTGATCCAAGTTCTCTTTATACATCAAGTCCTGCCACCATAAGAATCCGTCTGAAACCTTTATTGCACTCAGTTTATAGCCAGATCATCTTTCCTCAGAGATGGAGACCAAAACCTCTCAAAATTACTCCAGATGTGGTCTCACCAAAGCTCTATACAATTGCAGAAAGACATCCCTGTTCTTGTTTCTAATCCTCTCACTAAGAATGCCAACATATTTTCCTTCCTCACCACCTGCCTGCTTACTTTCAACAACTGGTGTACAAAGACATCCAGATCTTTTTGCCTTTTTTCAATCCATCGCAATTCAGATAATAATCTGCCTTCTGGTTTTTTGCTATTCTTCACACTTAACCACATCATAAGTCATCTTCCATCCATTGGTCTGCTCTTTCAGCACGTCCAAATCACAATGAGGCATCTCTGCATCCTCCTCACAACTCACCCAGCTTTGTGTTGCCTACAAACGTGGAGATATGACATGTAGTTTCCTCATCTAAAATCAGCCCCAAATGAAGAGTGATAAGACACCCCTGACTGTACAGCTCACTGACTGTGTTCCTGCAATTCCCTCAAGTGATTGCAATGGACCTATTCTGGGCTAACAATGGCCCAGCCCCCAGCCAGCAGAGGTACCATGACTGCTCTGAGCAGACAACTGACCATGACCGAGCCCCTGGCCATTTATCATAGTCCCAGACTTACTCTGCTGGAACCTCCAGACTGAAGAGTATCTCTCCGGAGTTGACTGAGGATTACTCACCATGACTTTGAGGCATGGCCCTTTGCTTGCTGCACATGGTGTCTTTGGCATGTAGGTGGCTGGCACATGGTGCCAATGTAAAACTGGCACCAATGTAATGCTGGCATAATACAGTGCCATACAGCAACATGTCCACTTCATTATCGTGATTGCCAGCAGTCATCAGTCAAGGTGCCTGGCATAGCGTTTGTGATAAACAGCACTAGAAATCAGAAGTGCAGTGATCCTTTCAATTTCTGGCTGAGGAGCCAGTATGCAAAAATGCAAGGTGAGGCAAGAAAAGGCAAAGCAAGCCAAAGCAAGGATGTCTTGTGCAATCCTCCGGGTAGGAGCATGGTGAGCATGTGGTGAGACAGTGAGTGCTGAGCCCTGATATGCAGCCTGCTTTGTGTCTGCAAGCTGGGTTCCCATCCTGGGTGCACAGTGTCCTTGCAGCTGCATTCCAACATCCAGTGTTGCAGTGCAGAAGTGCCAGGCCTGCACATGGCAGATGCCATGTGGATGGCATGGTGGCTCAGTGGTTAGCACTGCTTCCTCACAGTGCCAGGGACCCAGGTTAGATTTCCGCCTTGGGCGACTGTCTGTGTGGAGTTTGCACATTTTCCCCATGTCCGCGTGGGTTTCCTCCACGTGCTTGGTTTCCTCCCACAATCCAAGAGATGTGCTGGTCAAGTGAATTGGCCATGCTAAATTGCCCATAATGTTGGGTGCATTAGTCAGGGGTAAATATAGAGTAGGGGAATGGGTCTGGGTGGGGTTATTCTTCGGAGGGTCAATGTGGTTTTTGTTGGGCTGAAGGGCCTGTTTCCATACTGTAGGGAATCTAATCTAATCATGCCCACATCATGGATATGTAGTGAATGGGGTCATTGCCAGGGGCACATGCTCTGAGATGCTGGTGGCTTGTGTCCAAGATGGGGATCCGGTAGAGTAAGCAGTTTCTATCCATGGGGATGGAAGATTGGGAGCCTGTACATTAATGAGATCCGATTATATGGTCATGTCAGTGACAAGGAGTGCCAAATAATAGGCCTCTTGCTGCTGTCTAGTGAGAATCTTGTCTTGATGTCTGGCACTTGGATGGAAAATGTGACTTTTTGGTCTCTATGTTGAGAAGGGCCTCACTTGCCATCTCACTCTTATTTTTCCCAAATTTTTCATTGTAGCCAACCTCAGAGTGGCTAGGAAGATTCCACACATGGTATTTAATGCTCAATTTCCAGCATATACCAGTGACCCTCTTTGTCATCTTCTGCTAGTGTGAAGGGTGATGGCAGATAAGGCAAATAAAAGCAAACACTATTCAGTAACATCACCTTCATTTAAATTATTTTCTGAAAATATAACAATATTATGAAGCAAAATTACAGAAATCCCTCTAGTCCTAGAATGTTCCAAGATTCTGTATATTTTTGCAATCTTGTCGTGGTCTCTTAAAACAACTTGCTTTATTCAAATCTTAATTTTATTTCAGTGCTTGAGTCCTCTGAGGATTAAAGCACACTATGATTACATCTTCATCTTTGCCAAACAAATCCAATTTCTTCATCTGCAATTTCATTTCAGTGTTTATTCTGTGGATTGTGTTTGTATGGGTCAGGGGTTATTGTTCCAATAATGAAATATTCCTGCTGCTCCTGAAAGTGGAATTAAGGGCTTCGAAAATCCAGGACTCTTCTACCATAAAAGTCAAGTGTCAGGACCTAGATACCCTGAAACTGAACAAACCTATTTTTCACAGCACGCGACATTTGGGAGGTGGGGGTGGGTGGTGGTAGTGTGGAGCATGGGGGACATTTTAATCAGTTCGCTTGTTTGATTTCAATCTATGGAGAGTCATGTGAGACCTGCTACGTAAAAGCAATTCAATGCAACATAGACTTGTTATCCAGGACAAAAACAGCGTGCACAGTTTGGCAGATGATGCTGAGGTCAGGGCCATGGATCACTAAAAACATTCAAAAGAAAAATGTGTTCACTTATTTCTAAACATTATAACTGAAGATTGCTTAAAAAAAAAACTGTCTCAACCGACCCACTCCCTCCATTCTATTCCCACCACTCAATACGGATATTAAACTTTAACACAGCTTGCTAGCAGTACCATTATAGTCATTGTTCGATGTATCAATCCAATGCATGGACCAATTCATTTATTGATAAAGGCATAGGTGTGCTATCCATTGTTCCAGCCATATTAATCATAGGTAGTACAAGTGAAAAATTTAGAGCTTAGGAATAGGAACACTCGAACACATGATCAGAAACATACATGCTATTATTAACTTTGACCTTGTGATTTAGATGGGCAAAAGAAAAAATAAACTATTTAATGAGTATGGATTTTAAAACAATTGGGAATGAACTAAGAAGGGTGTATTGGAAGATCAAACAGGGTAGAACATGAATATGGAACATTGATCCTGATGTACCAGAGTGAAGTACACTCAAGGAGCACAAATAAAGCAAATAAAATTACAAGAGGAAAAGATTAACACAAAAATCAACATCACAGAGGTTAGAGTCAGACTCAAGGAAAATGAAATACTTTGATTTAAGAAAATGAGGGGATAAGAAATATCAAAAATAAGTAAAACCCCAGTGTAGAGCAGGCCATTCGGACCATCGAGTCCATACCGAACTTCTGAAGAGCATCCCATACAGACTCACCCCATTCCTGTAACCCTACATTCCACATGGCTAATCCTCCCAGCCTGCACATCCCTGGACACTATGGGCAACTTACCATAGCCAGCCCACCTCCTCTGCATCTCTTTTGACAGTGAGCGGAAACCAGAGCACCCAGAGAAAACCAAACAGACAGACAAAGGGAGAACATGCAAAATTCACTCAAACACAGTCACCTGAGGCTGGAATTAAACCCAGGTGCTTGGCGCTATGAGGCAGCAGTGCAAACTACTGAGCCACCTGGTGGCTCCAACAGAACAGGAAAGGCAATCAAACCAGTAGTCAGGGAGAGAAAGGATAGTCTAGTAAAGGAACTGACATTGACCATGCTAGGCACAGAGGAGATTGATTGGATGTGTTCACAGTAAGTGACAGTGAACAGGTAAATCCCCGAGGGATGAACGGGTGAAATGAGGAGGCTGCAGGAGGTTATGCATTTTAAATTATTTTGTGCAACATTCTCTGTGGTATTAGAAGTCAAGGATTCCTGAGCAGCTTAGGCAAACTGATAGAAATTGTAACTTACTCAGTACAGGATTTAAGACTGCCCAAATTAAATTCACAGTAAGATCATTACAGACAGCAGAATAAGGAAATTTATCGCATCTCCTGGGCTGGATTTAGCCTAATTTTACCCAGCATAGCTTCAGCAACACCATTGTAATTCTAACCCACTTATCACCTCTAGATTTCTCAATCTCCATGATTAAACAAGAACAGGAGTAGGCCTGTTCAGCTTATCGCATCTAGATATTATTCAACATGATCGTGGCTGATTCTCTATTTCAGTCATACTGCTGCACTCTCACCATATCCCTTGACATCTTTAACTTTAGAAATCTATTTCATTTTTAAATATTTTCAGTAAATTCATCTCCACGGCCTTTTTTGTGTGAAAGAATTCCATAGGTTCACCACTCTGAGTGACGACATTTCTCAGCTCAGTCCAAAATGGCCAACCACATATCGAGAGACTATGACCTTTTGTTCTGGGTGCCTCTGACCAAAAGAACCTCCATATGGTTATTGTATCTTCCCTTCATTAGGCAGACCAAAACTGCACACAATACACCAGGTGTGGCCTCACCAAGGGCCTGTACAGCTGCATTAAGATTTCCATGCATTTGTACTCATATCTTGCATTGACACCAACAAAACCATTTGCCCCCCTAACTGCTTGCTGCACCTGCATGCTTGCTTGCACACATTCATTGAAATGACAACTTTTGTACATTAAACATTTCCCAATCTGGATTCCACATGTGAATAACACTTTGCCATTCTAACTTTTTCTACCTGAAAAACTTCACATTGATACAAGTAGTATTGCATCTGCCACATGTTTGCCCACTCTGAACTAATTGCCCTGATGCCTCTTTCCATCCTCCTCAGTACTCACCCAGTATCTAGTTTTGTGTTATCAGCAAACATGGAAAGATTGCACATGATTCCCAAGTCCAAATGTTTCATATACTGTGAATAACCGAATCCCAAATACTGCTACCTGCGTTGCCCCGTTTGTCATCACCTTCCATTCTGAAAATGATCTAATTATTCCTACTGTTTGTTTCCTGTCAGCTAATTAATTTTCATTCCATATTCCTGTATTACTACCACTTCCATGATCTTTGATTTAACATTTTGATAATCCCACATCTACTTAATGGTTAAGTCATCAAAAATCTGCAGAAGGCTTGTCAAACATAATTACTGCTTTTCAAGTTGACCTTGCATAATCCTGATGTCATTTTTAAAAATGTATTTGATGTTCTTTGCAAGCTTCCCTTCCTACTTTAGTTTTCCATGCTTACTGAACCTCCTGGTCCTCTGCTAAACTCTGAACTGTATCCAGTCCTCAGACTTGCTAATTGTTTAGCAACTTTGTAATACTCATCTTTGGAAATAGTACTAACCTTAACTATCCTTTTGGTAACCATGGTTGGGCCACTTTTCCCAATCTGTAGTCCACTTACACTCTCTATTGAATACTCAACAGCGGTGCCTTTTTGGCTTGACTGTATGGACTGTGTAATTAAATCCTTCCATTGTGTCACAACTTTCTCCAACCACAAAAGTTCTTTCTATAGTTATTCCTTTTCATCATGGATTCATCTCACACTTCTCCTCAAGTCTTGTTTGGTCTTTGCTCAAGAAATAACTTGGAATTATTTATAAATTGTATCTCAGTGCTTTGCGAACATTTTCTCTCTATCACCTCATTTAGAGACTTAAAGTTGTTGTGAACTCCTCTATAAAAACTATGAGAGCAGGCTGTAATAGTTAGTCAGACTCCTATGGTGACCACTGGTTGAAATGATGCCTCCACTCCCTCCCACTAAGGGTCCTGTCTCACACTTTAAACAGCATCTGTTTAATCTCATCAGGATAAGTTTAGTGTAGAAATACATAGATTTATCACTATCTCTGAATCCTTGCTGACAGGTGTTAAAGAGAAGGAATGTAGAAACCAGTGAGCACAAATAATATCGCACCACCCCTATTGGGTTTTTGTATCCCTTGCCAGCTAACAATAGGCCTCATTTTCCATTCATCAGCACTTTTTTTTCATGGAATGAACCCCACTCCTATTCACATTTATTATGGCTTGTTATTAAGGGTTTTCATGATACAATGTACAATATTCAGGTCCTAGATATAAGGAAAGTGGTCTTCGTGGTCCACACTCTTCCTATAGCATCTTTTTTTAATGGTAAAAAAAGGCCACCTGCATTTGGCTCCTGTGATCTGCTTGGTATGGTGGTGGGCAGGATTCTGAATCATGTGACAAATGTAATTGGCAATGGCTCAAAAGGATCTAATCAATTTTTCAATAGTGTGGGGACTTTCACAGAGGAGTCTGCCTCCATTGCATCTTTTGTAAGGTAATGGACAAAGAGTTAATCCACAAGTTAAGTTGAAGCTCTGCCCCCTCTGATGTCAAACATTGAGTGGAAGATCAAGCAGTTTGGAGAAGATGGGGCTGAGAGGAATATCATGCAGTCTCCAGATGGAGGCACTTGCCTTACCTGCCCCTTGCTGGTCAAAGTGAGTGCAACTTGTCTACATGTTATGTAATAAACCACTTTTCATTTTCCAGGACAAGACCCTTTTCTGCCAAGGCTTATTCATGTTCCATCTTCCACCCCAGATTATTGAATAGCCTTTAAGATTAGCATAGGAAGGAAGATTGGAGTGAACACTCTCCCCCAACTCAAAATGGTTAGTACCTGCCCATTTATTATTACAAGGTAAAAACAGTGGCTTTCTCCTCACTGGTATAATGATCTTAGCCACAGTTCAGGATTCAGTAGCAAGCATATCCCAGCCTCCACCATAAAGCAGAGCTAATAGGAGCAATCATTCCAGCCCCCAAAAGATGAGGAAGTTTGGGAGTATCGTGTGTGATGGCCAGCAAGGAGCTTTGCACCATCAAGAGTAAAAAGTTCACATTTTCCAAAACAGGTGTTGAACAGCAAGACGGAATTCTCACGAGTGAGTGGTGCAAGGCCACTTGGCATCCATGACCATGAGCAAATATTAACGTCTAAGCACTAACTCACTTCACCTCATCGATACCCAGTTTCCCATTCTCCCAGTGGCCACAGAGACTAACTGGCGGTAATTCCTGACATGAAGGTCAGAGCAGTAGCCTGGTGACTCCAAACTGCCAGTCGCTCCTTCAGACATTCATTGGTCACCAACACCTCAGGGCATACCCTGTATCCAGCAACTGCACGTGTGCAACCACACAGCTCACCTCCAGTTCATCATGACCTTCAGGCAATGGTGCCAATTACCCTCTACCTGACATGTACAGGGCAAATAAAACAGGCAGGATAGAGGTAATCCAGGATAGTTGCTCACCACTAGCCCTGGACCAGGAACGTGACTGGAATTTAAAAATGGTGGCAGCATCAGGAATCCAGAAGTCCTGGAATGGCCAGTACATCCGATTGTGGTGAGAGGGAGACTACAACAAGCAGGACATCTTCAGGGCATGGTTTGTAGGTAATGAGACAAGTTTGGGAAGATAGGGTAAGGGAACCCACTAAGGTTCACGAAGAGATGCCCTCCGTGAAAATCAAAATGGACATTTAGCTGAATTTTGGTCAAATCAGCCAGTGGTCTCCTAAGGCAAAGGCAAGTTGGACTGAATGTGATATCAGATATTGCTAAAGATTGGAAGGAAATGTAGGAACCGTGCTGAGCCTGGAGATCGTGTGAAAGGGATTTTGTACTGCAAAAGTGAACAGCAAAAGAAATAATAGCAAAAACAGTCATATGGGGACAGTGGACCGTCAAGTCTAACATTGCAGCAAAAGCCATCCAGTTGTTGCTTTAATCACAAATGCTGTCTAGTACCTGTTTCAAGAGTTCAGAAACACAAAAAGATGGATTTTTGGGACTGATTCAAATAAATTTCAGGATTATAATGAGACCTGCATATCCTTACAACCATAGAAGATCAATTGTTTAAAAAAAAGGAAATAAAGTAGAAGCCACAGAGATAAAGTACATGCCCTTTGGCCGCTCCAACCCAAGCCTGCTAAGCAGCCCACCTGCTCAATGTTGACCTCACTCTTTATGCACCTTCTCTGCATCTGTAACATTGTATTCTTTGTTCTGTTCTATTATCCTAATGCACTTTGTATAGTAAGCTCTGCCTCAAGTACATGCAAAACAAAACTTTTCACTGTACCTAGGTACGTGTAACAATAATAAATCAAATCAAATCCACACGCCATTGGCCACTAATGTATTTCCAGTGTCACGGAAACTCAACCAAAAACATCCCAGTCCCCCTCACGATCTAATCCCGACAGCAAAAAAAATCTTTATCGGGGCATTTTCTTTACTGAGATGGGGCCCCAGTGAGTTTGCAAATTTCCCACCTCAAGGTAACTGCCTCTTGAACCAAACTCTGGCCCCTTGTGCCAGTTTTTAAAAAAAAAATGGCAGTTATATTTTCTTCTTTATCCTCTGGGTGTGGGTAATGCCACTATCATTTCTCGTCCCTAAGTCTCTGATAAGATGTTGGTTGTTCTTCACATTTACCAATTCTATCCCTGGGAGAAAATTTTATTTCAGAAGTGCATTGGATAGATACATAAGAATGATAATTTACCATTGAAGAAAAACACAAAGGTAGTGAGCCAGGGATTCCCTGATCTTCTCTTGCTGATCATGTGAAAGTGAGAGAGTCTATTGTTAAGGAATGGGGTTTGTAATGTCTGCTGATGGAATGGTGATGTGATTGTGTTTGTAGAAGAAGGGGTAGGGATGGTTCTTATAGGTGGTTTCACAGCCACATTGAAGAAAGGTCTGGCAATTTTGGAAACTGCTAATTCGAAAAGGGAAGAGTGGATCACAACTCAACCTTAATGGGGGAAAATGCCTCATCTCGGAAGAAAAAAATAATTGTGAAGTTAACAATATAGGAAAAGGAAAAGATTATAACAGCACAAAAGGTCAGAGCAAGGCAGAGCAGATAACAGGACAAAACGTGTATTAGGGAGAACCATTAGTGATTTATATTCAAAAGCAAGCATGGGGGATTGGGTAGGTGGTTGTGAGCAAGAACCTGTTGGAAAGAGAGAGAAAAAAGTGTCAGAGAGAAATAAAGAGAGAGGATGAAATAAAGAGGGAAAGAAAGAGAGCAAAAGACAGATGTGCATTTCGAACAAAGAAAATTACAGCACAGGAACAGGCCCTCTGATCCTCCAAGCCTACACCAATCCAGATCCTCTATCTAAACCTAACACTTATTTTCTAAGCATCTGTATCCCTCTGCTCCCTGCCCATTCATGTATCTGTCTAAATAGATCTTAAATGATGCTATCATGCCTACCTCTACCACCTCCACTGGCAATGCTTTCCAGACACCCACCACCCCCTGCGTAAAGAACTTTCCACGCATATCTCCTTTAAACATTTCCCCTTTCACCTTCTATATCATCTTGCATGACCAGATGATTCAAAGTGCTTTGTAGCCAATGAAGTACTTTTGATGGGTAATCATTGTTGCAGATGACTATTCTGGTTGAGAGACATCAGTAGGAATGGGTGAAGAAAGTACATGAAGTTCCAGTCAGCAAAGCTCTGGTGAAAGCAAGTTACCTACATAATGAGGAAATTCCAACCTTTTGAACTTGAGCTTTGAATTCCCAAAATTGGAAATTCATCAGTATGGAAATTTAGAAGCACAGCAGTAAATGTTAGAATTTTTATTATAATTGAAAAATTAAAATCTATATTGAGAATGGAACCAAATGTAATCTACATTTAATATGTGCTTGTACATTGAGTGTTGTGAAGTGGGGCAGGAGACAAGGCTGTGACCTGCTTTGTGACAGTGTGGCTGGTCAATGTCAGAATTATGACACCATGAAAAGTAACCATCTGCGCTCTGTCCAGGGATTATAACTCAAACTGTGAACTCTTACAGGTAAACAAATAGGCCTCAGCATCTGTAAAGCCAGAAAACAAATATTTGACAGACTGTCATATCATGCTTCAATATTTGTCAGTTTATTTGAATGAAGTGGAAATATGTCACTGCATTAGAAGCAACAAAGTTGCCTCTAATTATATGGATAAAGTTCTACAGTGCAGCTGTAGAAACAGCTTAGTGAAACAAAAGTGGGATGATAATTTGGTTGTAATTCATGTCTTGTACCCAATAGTTAGAAGAATGAACCTATTGGAGTAAATATTCGGGGAGTCAGGCCATCAGTACAAAGCGACTTGAATGGACTTCAATCCTGACAGAAACATCCATGAAAAAGATTTACAAATCATTTTGACAAACCAAATAATACATTTGATAAATGTTGCTACAGAAATAGGGGTGATTATGTTCCCTCCACCCTCCAAGGAATAATAATACATTTTAAGTATAAAATCAAGTCAGGCAGTGAAAGAAAACAATTATATGAGTATTATAGACAAAACAACTGCCTCTGGTAACTCTTGCATCTTTGTCCCACTTATATTAACAATGCCTGCAGCTGAGGCTCAGTGGACTTTGAAACCGTTTGGTATTCTGTACCAGCAGAGATATTGTAAAATTGTGTGCAGTCAATTGGGAATGGTCCGATTCCTTACAAATGCTATTATTTACTTTAAACATTGATTTTTAAAAATCCTCTTAGAAAACACTTAATGACATTGAAATAATACAGCTGATTCTCTAATGTTGCAAACAAGACCAATACTTTGCAGATGGTACGTACTCAGCAGTGAAGCAGGTTGGATAGTAGTTACATGTACCTAGGTACAGTGAAAAGTTTTGTTTTGCATGCAGTACAGGCAGATCATTCTATAAAAAATGCATCAAGGTTAACAACAATACAATTCAATATTACGGATGCAGAGAAGGTGCACAAAGGTAACATTAAGCAGGTAGGCTACTTAGCAGGACTGTCTTGATTGACTAAGACTTCACCTTAAGACTTTAGGCCCTGAAAGCCTGGTTCCTCACATCACCTCTCCCACACCCATAGTCCCTTATCTCTTCCATGTCAACTCACTGCTCCCTAATGCCCTTTCCATACACATTTATCTCATGTGCACTGCATACATGAACATTGCATTGAATTATAAAATCATAAAAGTGAAGTGCAGAGCTGTTGAGAACATAAAACATCCATTGGTTGTTTTTCCAACCCTAAGTGTCAATCAGGTTATGAATATTAAAGCATTAATAACAGAGGTTTCAAATGCTTCATGCCTCTTAATCTTGTCAAAATAAATATCAACTTATTGACAAAACAGATCACAGAAAGAACACCTCATTAGAACCACTTAAAGTTACCAATCATGCAAAGTCAGCAATTCACTTGAGTTGTCAAAGCAGAACACCCCACTGAGTGAATACTGTTATTGGTCTGGGCTCACAGCCAAGTCTTATTATGCATGCTTGGCTATTTCTCCATCACTTTCCACCCATTTATTTTTATGAAGGAAACATAGCCAAATGGAACATCCCTTTTTATAGCTGGGGTATACTAACCAACTAGAATGCAAATTCCACTGATTTGCCTCCAACAGACTGGACTTCAACAATTGGAAGCAGCAGGCAGACGTCTGGCTGTGTTTTTTTTACACTGTTGCATCAAGTTACAATCTTGGAAGCCTGTTTAAATCCTAGGGAAGGAAATCTGTTTGGACGGTTAATTAATTTTACTAAAGATGGCAAATGTAATATTCTTTGGCAAAAGTAATATTGCAGATCTATGGAGGCTATGCTCACCTGTCCAGTTTGCTCTTGAATCCTGATGGTTGACAAACAGTTAAAACTATGCGCAATGGGATGGCAAGGCACTGGAGTCACAGGTTTTACTGCCCTCCCATTTTTGCCCCATTCAATGGGAACATGGAGGACTGGATTATGATTGCCAGGGAACTGGGCCTTTTTCTCATCTCTGATCTGAAAGCACAAGCAGAGAAGTGAGAAAGATGCAGCATAAATTCTGGTTTTCATAAGCCCTGACCTTCGCTGCCCTCTGCAGATTTAGAGGTCTTCTCAATTCATCATCAGCAGCGAGTGAATAAAACCTATGGTACGTGTGTGAGGTTAATCTACTGCAGCTGGAAGCAGTGAGGCTGAGGCACGTTTGATATAAAATTAAAGCGGAAATATTGATTAGACCTTACTGAATCAAAGTCTCTAGTTTAATATCCAGATGTGTTCACACACTGTTCTGTTGGGTTAATCTGTTACAGAGGAGCTGGGTTTAATTTGTTCTGCCTTATACAGTCCTGTCACTGGGGACAGCAGTGAATGCAGTAATTACCTGGTGGAAATGTGTTTCTGTTTTAAATGAAATGGATATTCTTCCTGCACTGCTTCCTCGTTAAAGTGACTAATGAATAATTAAGGCAAGACATGATGAAGAGGTAGAAGTAGGAATCGGAAGGCATGCGTTTGATCAGTGGCTACCTCCAAATGGATGATGTAAATAATTACGAGTCTCGCTAATGATTCTGCTGCACGTGTCATTGCATTATTGATCAGAAGACGGTTATTGTTGGCTATCTGCATAAAAATCAATGGAGAATATTGTTATGATATCATGAGGATGGCAGGATTTCAAACCGGATTTCCCCATAGTAACTAGATTATGGTTTAGAGAGGGCTTATCAGAATCATCGTCCAGCTCTCTCCCTTTCTGTGAGATAAAAAACAGAGACAATCTTTAATCTTCACAAACTGGTGGGTTCAGAAACAGTAAGAGGTACAACTTTTTAAAATTTCAAATGCTACCCTGACCTTGACCTGAATTTGCTCACCACCAGTTTTACCAGTAATGGAAGAATGGCATACTCAGGTGGCAGGTCAGTCATTGAAAGCTTGTTAAAGGGGATCAATGTCATGACCACAGAATCTATGAGCTGAATTTTACTGGGATACCAGAGGTGCACACTGCTCAGGGACTGAAAGCAGGAGGTGACTCCTCTGTAGCTGACAGCAGAACCCAGAAAGACACATTGCCAGCGATAGTGAATTAAGGAGACCAGCCAGCTCAGTCAGAGACCCGGTAGCTCAGTAGCACCTGCACAGGCAGTACAGTAACAGAGAGACAATACATCAATGGCTGAGTACTCTTGAAGAAGTGTGAGGCAGGTTGAGGGATACCAAGACCATGCGAGGCTAGGCATGGGTTAGATTAAAGGAATTTGGAAGGAGGGGTTTGTGTGGGGTATTCATTAAGTACCCATGACAATGGCATCTTGGATATCATCATGGCCAACAGAGGCCTCTCCAAAGGTGATGGAATAGAGACTCCAGTCGGATACACATACATATAGACATAAAAATACATATTCAGACAGACACACATATCATATTCTAGAAGCTGCTTAAAAGCTTCCATATTTCACAGAGTGGAGGTCTCCCTGAAAGGCAGCATCCCCTGCCTCCATTCTCCACCACCAGCCCAAATGTGAGCAAAATCCTCACAGAAACCCTTAATTGGGTCAATTGACCACCCAACCCTGTGGCCCATTTGCCCATTTCTCTGCCACTGACAAAGTGGAATGGCTCCAGAGAGATATTTTGCAATACCCTGATGCATTTCCATACTATTTTACCAGCCTTCCCTCCTCCCAGCCCTTTCCTAAAGCATCAGGAAAGATATAATCTTACTGAAGACACTAAAAAAATGTCCATGGTATTTATAGTCCTGGTGGTGAGAATGTAATTCTGTATTCTGAGTGTTTCAGGAGTTATCATGTTCTGTAAAAATTATTCTTTTATTCGGTTGTACATGTACATTGTTTTCTGCTGTGGGCATAGATTCCAAGTTTTAAAAAAGTGCAAACTTGCTATAAGTTTCAGAATAAAAAAATGTGTCAAGTCAGCAAACGGCCATCACCTATAGAGGAACCATGTTTCTGTTATAAGCATATGATGTGTGTAACCGGTGAGAATACAGTCTCAAGCCAGGTCATAGAGAATGATTGATTGATGTAGCAGAGATGGAGGCCGTTCAGCCCATCTTACCTGTGCCAGCTTTTTGAGTGAGCTGTCCAACTAGTCCCCCTCTCTTTGACCAACCCTTGCAATATTTTCTGTCTCAAGAATTGATCCAATCCATTTTAAATCATCTATTGAATTTGCTTCCATCAGATAATTGAGCAGTGAGATGCAGTCAGGAGAATTTTGACTATCTGCCTGATTATTCTTGGCACACCCTCAACTAGTGGGATGCCCTCATCCAAAAAATAAGTTCTTCAAATGGTCCTCAACCTTCTAAACTCACTGCAGTGACACTAGATGCCACTCAATCTTTGAAAGCCTGAGCTCAAGCTCCTCCAGTTGATTATGTTTTTGCAAATATGGTTGTTCAGTCTCAAGTAGTGTCGAAGAATCCTCACATGTTACAGGATCTGAGCTTTACAAAACTGGAGAACCATGCCGTGCCTTTACTGAGTAGATTAATCACTTTTAGCAAACATTGAAAGGCTTACAGAAAAAAACATATCAGTCAGTGGCCTCCTTTCTGCTGAAAATATCTTTAATTTTTTTTCAGCTTGTTCTCTGATGCTCATGGATTCTTCATTCTACTCCTCTACCCTCAAAATCCTGCAGCCACATGTTTTCCAAAGTCTGGGATCAAAGTACAGGATAATAAGCGCCAGTGTTGCAGGTATGGTCTCATTAATGTTCAATATTATTTATAATAGCCTCTCTGTTTTTCAATTCTATCCATCTAGTTAAATATATCAGAATGCTTTGGTTTTTATTTTAATGACCTTTACCGCTAATGTTAGTGATACGTAAGTTGGTACCCTGATCCCTCCAATCTTCCGTCCCACACTTAGTGCTAATTTTTTATGGGGTTGAGAAGTCTCTGCAAACTTTTAGAAAGTGGAATAACACCCAGATGCAGAATTGCCATCTATATTTCTTACAGATCTCATTTGACAGTAGAGTGCAGGGCATGAATCAGAGCAAACTTGAGCTCTGCGGATCGTTTGAAGTCAGTGCTGAATTCAAACTTTTGTCTGTTGTAAGTGGTAACTGCAGTGTTGGAGTCACAAATCTATCAAGTCAATATAAAAGCTCTAGAAGGGCAGGTAAGATCTATTTAACTGCCATGATGGACTTTAGCAATGCCTTCAACAAGATTCTGATGGTAGACTGATTAATAAGTTTAGATCACATAGGATCCAGGGACAGCTAGCCAACTGGTTACAACATTGGCTTGATGGAAGGACACAGAGGGTGATTGCAGAGTGTTGTTCAGATTGAAAGCCTGTGACCAATGGTGTGCCACAAAGATTGGTCCTGGGTCAACTGTCGTTCATTATTTATATTAACAATTTGAATGAGAATATAGGAGTCATGGTGAGTAAGTTTCCAGGTGACACCAAAATTGGTGGTATGGTGGACAGTTAAGGAGGTTATCTAAGAGTACAACGGGATCTTGATCAACTGGGCCAGTGGGCCGAGGAATGACAGATGGAGTTTAATTCAGAAAAATGCAAGGTGTTGTGTTTTGGTAGACTAACCAAGGCAGGACTGATAGAGTTAATGGTAGAGCTCTGGAGAGTGTTGCCAAACAGAGACACCTAGGTATACAGGTATTTATGTCCTTGAAACAGGTGTCACAGGTAACAGTGCATTTGAAGAACGCAATTGGCATGCTTGCCTTTGACAGTTAGAGCATTGAGTACAGGAGTTGGGTCATCATGTTATAGCTGTACAAGACATCGGTAAGGGCACATTAGGAGTACTGTGTACAATTCTGGTTGCCTTACTATAGGAAGGATGTTAATAAACTAGAAAGAGTGCAAAAAGGATTTACAAGGATGTTACTGAGACTGGAAGGTTAAAGTTGTAAGGAGAGGCTGGATAGGCTGGGACATTTTTGCTTGGAGCATAGGAGGCTGTGGGGTGACCTTATGGAGGTTTGGAAAATTGCGAGGGGAAGGGAGAAATGAACAGCCAAGGTCTTTTCCCCATGATAGGGAACTCCAAAACCAAAGAGCATAAGTTTAAGATGAGAGGGGAAAGATTTAAAAGGGACCTAAGGGGTAACCTTTTCACACAGAGGGTAGTGCATATATGGAACGAACTGCCAGAGGAAGTAGTCAAGGTGAATACAATTACAACATTCAAGAGACATTTGGACAGGTACATGAGTAAGAAAGCTTGAGAGGGATATAAGTTAAATGCAGGCAAAAAGGACTAATCTAGTTTAGGAACCCTGGTTTGCATGAACGAGTTGGGCCAGAGGACTTGTTTCCATGCTGAATATCTCAATGACTCCATGGGTCTATATACTGCTTATTCTGTACCTGAGTTCCCTTTTAAAGTGCACCGTTTAATTTATCTTTTGTCAAATTGCACATCTTCATATTTCTTCATGTTAAGTTTCGATCACCGTGTGTCAGCCCATTTCCTTGGTTTGACTATGGCCTCCTTAAGTTTAGATCAGAGTGGTGCTGGAAAAGCACAGCAGGTCAGGAAGCATCCGATGCAGGATTCCTGATGAAGGACTTTTGCCCAAAACGTCGATCTTCCTGCTCCTCAGATGCTGCCTGACCTGCTGTGCTTTTCCAGCACCACTCTGATCTAAACTCTGGTTTCCAGCATCTGCAGTCTTCACTTTTGCCTAGTTGATTATGGCCTCCTTAAGACTGCTACATATCTTAGTAATTTTTTACTATTGGAGACTTCAATAGTTTTTGATTTTAGTAGCTTTGATGCTCACTGTACTTGATTCTTAAATCTGGGTGTTGTCTCAGGAGAAAATAAACATGCTTATAAAGAGCTGGAAGTTGGAGTTGGAACGCATGTAGGAGATGTTTCACAGCACTGTCATTAAAACCGTTACACACAAAGCTATGGCACTCTTGCACTAATACAAGCTAGGGTCATCTCTGCATTGATCTAAGATTAAAAACAAAAGCTACTTTTCTGAGTTTCTTATGAGGGGCATGGATAGGATAAATAGGCAAAGTCTTTTCCCTGGGGTCAGGGAGTCCAGAACTAGAGGGCATAGGTTTAGGGTGAGAGGGGAAAGATATAAAAGAGACCTAAGGGATAACTTTTTCATGCAGAGGGTGGTACGTGTATGGAATGAGCTGCCAGAGGATGTGGTGGAGACTGGTACAATTGCAACATTTAAGAGGCATTTGGATGGGTATATGAATAGGAAAGGTTTGGAGGGATATGGGCCGGGTGCTGGCAGGTGGGACTAGATTGGGTTGGGATATCTGGTCGGCATGGACGGGTTGGACTGAAGGATCTGTTTCCATGCTGTACATCTCGATGACTCTATGACTCTACTCAGTCCACCTCAGTACGATATATATCAAAAACAGCAGTGACCCTTCTGCATACATCTGGGGAACAACACTGCATGCTTTCTCTGCTCCTGCTTCTCAGCCAATTTTATATTCACTGTGCCGCAGTCCCTTTAATCCTATGGATTTACTTTTGCTGACAGGTCTATTTTGTGACACTTTTGTTCAATGCTTTTTGAATGTCCACATCTGCAACATTGGCATTGCAGGCATTGATACTGATAGAGATGAGAAAGGTTAATCTGGGAAACTTAAAGGAAGAAATAGCTGAGTATGAGGAGAGGGCAGAATCACTGCCTATATCATGTTCACCACACCAGAGAGAAAATGGCACTAATTAACCTCCAAAGTCTAACAGTGGTATTAGAAGTGGAATCTCACAAAAGTCGATACTGAATTGGCATAAATTTGAGAAACTGAGAGGCAGCAGTCTCAGACCATAGTTAAATGCATATTGAGTCAATCTTAAGTAAAATAGCAAGTTATGATTGCGTTGGGGTATTCCAGAATGCAACTGATAAGTAGTTTAACAGAAAAGGTAGGAACATCAGTCACAGGAGCTGTACTGGAAATTGTTGAAATATGTGATGGAAAATACAACTAGTGTCCTTGATAAGCTTTTGGAAAAGTTCCTTAAAGGAACAGTCAGGAATAAATTAGCATATATCTATATTCTAGAATAACTTGTGCAAATCAAGGAGAAAATTGCCCTTAGCCCCAACACCAAAACTGGATATGAAAATAGCAAAGTGAGTGAGAAATGAGAACATGAAACAAACCTCTCTGAATGTTTAACTAAAATCAAACCGGATCAACAACTCTGTCCACAGACAGCCTGGCTGCTACCTGAATGAGGTAAAAACAATGACTGCAGATGCTGGAAACCAGATTCTGGATCAGTGGTGCTAGAAGAGCACAGCAATTCAGGCAGCATCCGAGGAATGGCCCAGGGAGGTTGGCTGGCTGTGTTGGTGAGTGAAGAGTTAGATGGATGAAAGTGACTCTCCTCTGGTAATATTGTGAGGTGAAGCCAGTGGATAATGTCTCCTGAGACAGAGCTAGCATGGTGTTAGAAGGATCAACTCAAGTTCCCTCCAACATAGTTAGACAAGAATTGACATCCAGCACAAGTCTGTATCCCCCAGTGATTTTAAATAGGCCCCATTGAAATAAGGTGTTGCTGGCAAACATCAAGATTTATGATGGGTTTGAGAAAGGAGTTCAGAAGTTTGAAACTTTGTGAATTTTACTTTTTGATTTTAATTTAAAACCACGCTTTCCATGCTGTGAGGAGCTTAAGGTGATCCCAAGCATACAGATAGGTTGAAGTTTGGCAGACAACCAATTATAACTGAGAATTTAGAAATTGTACAAGAGAAACCAGTAAACAAAGAGATAAGCGAAATATTTTGTTTAGTATACTTATGCTGTTCTTTAAAGTTAGTCATACAAAATTACTGAAAAGATTTTGAGATAATTTGGAATATCTTAGCAAAGGAAAGGAATTGAAAAAAATTGAAAAGACATTTTCAAGTGGAAATTATCAGAAGTTTCATGATTTTGTTTAAAAAATATGAAAAGTTGCAACACAATGTCACTTTTTGACTTGGGTCATGCCTTTCGTCAGATCAGTAAACACAGAGAGCTAATTCTTTTCAGTTCTATTTTTTTGTTAAGTTCACTATTCACCTTTCATATTGCTAAGTGTGTGTTTATGGAAATTTAAATGCATCAATTAATGGTTTTGTCCTTCAGAACCTTGGCCTTGATTGGTCAGGCCACATGGTATTTTCTGAGACAAAATGCTTGAGAACGGGAGAACATCAATTGACTCAGATTAGTTATGTCTCCAATCTAAAAGCACTGTTGAAAATTGCTGAGGCGGGACATAACCATTTCTAACATTGGGATTCTAAATAACTTGCTCAGGATCAAAAACAGACTGTTGAGGCTTTTGGGAGGGGTGATATGGATCATGGGATTGTTTAATTATTGTAGATCCTTTGTGGAGGACTTAATAAAATAACAGAATCCCTACGTGTGGGAGCAGGCCATTTAGCCCATCGAGTCCACATCGCCACCCCGAAGAGTATTCCCACCCAGGCTCATCTCCATATAACCCTGCATTTCCCATGCACATCCCTGGACACGATGGGCAATTTAGCATAGCCAATACGCCTAACCTGCATTTCTTTGGCCTATGGAAGGAAGCTGGAGCAAACCCACGCAGACTTTGCACAGTCACCCAAGGCTGGAATTAAATCCAGGTCCCTGGTGCTGTGAGGCAACAGTGATAACCACTGAGCCACCATGCTACCCCATTTCATTAAAATAGTTGAGCCCTACAAGAACTGAGGAAAGTGGAGAGCTAATGCAGGTTCAAACAATTCTAGTTAGTTAAGAGATAAGTGTTTAGTCAAGACTGATGAACAAGCAGAAGTAGATTCAAAGGAAGGAAAACAATTTCATTAAAAAAATTAAAGGAACCTATTAGTTCGAAACTAGATAATTTTTGAGATGCGAAATGTCTGAAGGAATTTAACAAGTTGCGTATGGAAACCTGAGATACCTAAGTGTAATAAAATGAACATATAAGAAATGAACAATTTATGTTTCAAGGATATTTTACGAATAATTTATTTGGGCAGTAAAAGTTCTCTCAGACTCATAAATCAAATTGAATGCTAGTTAATGTGGTGGCCCAATTAGGTGCCCTGACTGCCTTTACAGTGTCCTGAAAGGAGAATTGTGGGAAGGATATTTTTGGTTGGGGTTCTCCTAGAATCTTCTCTCCTTATGCAAATAGAACACCTGGAGTGTGTGCCAGATTCCTCATTGCCCCTCTGGCCATGCCTTCATCCTGTGGACAAATGGTTGGGGCATTTGTGTACAGGTATGCATTGTCTCTTAAGCAGACTCTGAGGGTGCTGGACCTGGCTCTCTGTAGCAGTGCCAACCTATCCTTGGAGGTAACCAGACTCAGTGCACGGTTCTGGGCAATGAATACCATTGCATCCCACATATCTGTCCACCACTCTGATCTGCACTGGGCATGTGGATATTGCCCCTGATTGCTGACACCTCAGGGTGAGGTGGTACCTGGGCTCATTCTTACTTAGCCAGCCACTGGACCGCTGCAGTGAGGTGCTCAGCAGATTGTTCTTATAAACATTCTAAGTATGATGTTTCTACTGAGGTAGCAGTATCTGGGCTGGTGGAGGCTGCCTTGCCAATGCTTTCCCTGAGACATTGGAACTCCCTTCCTCAGAGGTTGAGGAGTTCCCTTCTAGTGGAGCATGGATTATGGAAATCCCATTGGTTCTGCAAGAAACAAAATGGAGAAGGCATTGCAGCTAATTGTTAGAAGTGGTGATACTGACTCTGGAGTTACTGTGAGAGATGGAGTGGAATGAAGAGTGGATTCTAGGGCACGAATATGTCACATCCCTGTAGGAACTGTGCTGGACTGCTCCTGTGAGGGATATGATTCCCTTTTCATACTGGGTCATGATTCTATTACTTTGCACCACGCCATCCTCTTGTGAGCTCTTCTCTGTGAAAGAGAGAAAGGGATGAGTTGAATGGGATGAAAGTGATTGGTATGGCTGCTTGTGAGAGTGACAGACAATGAGCCTTGGTGGGATGCAGGTGCAGCAGCAGAGCTAGAATGGTTGTGAGGTAGTAGAGTGAAGATTGTGATGCTTATCATGGTGTAGCAGAGCAGTACTCAGACCGTTGTGATGACCCTGACCAAGGGGGAGACCTCGGACTAGACTGGTAGGGGCTGGTGTTGTGGCCTCCTTTGCTGGTCCTCTGGTAAGAGATGTCCCTTCTCTGCACCACCCCCTCTGCCAGGGCCTCCAAGACCCTGTCGGAGAATCATGTAGTCATTTTCTCCTTCTCAAACACCTTCTAGTTGGATGTCCATCACTGAGCAGGGCAGCTTCGCAAAGGTACAAGATGGCTCTTTAAATATGCTGCAGGCACCAAATATGGTGGTTTTTCTCAACAGGTACCCAGTGAATGGTGAATTGGTCTGGGAACAGCATGTGGTATGATTGCAGGAGGGCTCTCATAGAGCTGGGGATCGGCAGGTAAAGGGCCAAGTTTGATAAAATACATTGCCAGATCTCGCTCGTCCTTGAGGTAAGAAACCCTCCAAAATACATGTTGAAACTGATGCTTAGCCAAATAATGTAAGACTCAGGTCATAACTGCTGATGGAATAGATGCGGGTGGCAGGGTTTAGCTCTGATGTTGTTATTAAGTAACTAAGGGAAACAAAATACTGTTGATTTGCAGTGAGCAGGTGCTGTGAAAACACACAGTTTGATTTGGCAGAATAGGTTTCTTTTTAATTCTTGTTGAGCAATTGGAATTGGCTTTTGAATCTTAGTGCTCTATATTTAAATATTATATAAATTCACAGCTTTAAAGGATGAGCTCATTGCTGCTGGAAACCTGAAGATCCTCTTGACCTGGCACGATATTCAAATCACCATTAGGAAAGATGAAATTTAACCAGAGAGATCACTAGATTTACAAATCTGGACCGGTAGGCTAGTATCCATGCAGCCAAACAAAGTAGGAATATGTTGGGTCCAATTTGTGGCCACATTTAAATATGGCAACAGTGAAGTTGCCACATTCTGCTCTAATACAGCCAGGGTGAATCAGCTAAGCTGTGAATACTCAATTGCTATCCAATGGCTCTTCAATTAGATTCCCTACACTGTGGAAACAGGCCCTTTGGCCCAACAAGCCCACACCAACCCTCCAAAGAGCAACCCACCCAGGCCCATTCCCCTACATTCACCCCGACTAATGCACCTAACACTACGGGCAATTTAGCTTGGCCAATTCACTTAACCTGTACATCTTTGGACTGTGGGAGGAAACCAGAGCACTCGGAGAAAACCCACGCAGACACGGGGAGAATGTGCAAACACCACACAGACAGTTGCCCGAGGCGGGAATTGAACCCAGGTCCCTGGTGCTGTGAGGAAGCAGTGTTAATACATTTCTGTGTTGTGTCTGGATGAAAATAGAAAACAGTTTGACTATAAATCCCTGTTTGGTCAGTTTTTCTGTTGATATTAATTAATAACATTTGCATTCAGAGATTGACCATTAATATAAGGTGCCAGCATAACACAGCATTTTTGAGCTGAACAGAGATGTGAAAACCCTGCTGCTGTTTCACAATGGTATTGCCTGGTTGAGAATGCATGAAAAGCTGAATAACCAACTCCTTCTCTTTCTTATGTTTTCATGCAATCAGAGCACACCGATTTAAGGCAAAGAAGCAACATTAGCAAAAGGAAATTCAGCAGGTTGTGAGATGGGATGCACTGGCTGTAAGCATGTTGGAAGCAAATTCAACAACTTTCAGTAGCACCTGTGTAAATGCTTGAAAAGGAAAAAAGGCGTAAAGTTGAAAGCATGTGGGGTTGTGATAATGGGTAAAGTCTCCCACAGACCCTGCAGTGGCCCAATGGGCTGAATGGCCTCTGAGTGTAGACTGCCATTCTATATTTCAGCGATATTCAGGGACAATCATTAAGATGAAAGATGAGTAGATCTAGAATTTTAACAGAAGACTTAACAAGAACAGGACGTGACTCAGCACCAGACATCTCAAAACCTCTCTCCTCAACTTCCAAGCCTGAGTCAGGAGGCTGGAGATGTATTCATCACTCATGGTTTGCTAAGTGTAACAACACTTGAACCTGCACACAATCCAGGAGATAGCAGATTGGCTTCCATGCCACTGAGGTAATAATATTCATTACTATCCACTCTCTGCACTACTGCCACAATGCAGCTATTACAACTCACCAAGCCTCCTGCTAGCTTTTCCCACTGCTATGATTTCAATTCCTATGAAGACCAGAAGTATACAGACCTTGCAAACATCATCACCTCTAAACTCCACGTCAAGTTATAATTTTCACTTGGACCTATACTTATACTCCTTCTTTATCAGTGAGTCCAAATCCTGGAACCTCCTTTTGAAATACTTTCAATACAGGAACTGAAGTGCTTGAAGCAACAGCTCCTTCCCAGGTGCATTTGGAATGATCAAAGCATCTTTACCTCAACTCCAAGGCAAATCTTAAATAAAGGTTAAATTGGATAATATTTCTTACCAGTTAATGTATCAGAAGTGATTATATTAGGGTGGCATGGTGGCTCAGTCGTTAGCACTGCTGCCTCACAGTGCCAGGGTCCCAGGTTCGATTTCAGCCCTGGGCGACTGTTTGTGTGGAGTTTGCACATCCTCCTCGTGTCTGCGTGGGTTTCCTCTGGGTGCTCCGCTTTCCTCCCATAGTCCAAAGATGTGCAGGTTAGGTGAATTGGCCATGTTAAGTCTTCTGTTAAAATTCTAGATCTACTCATCTTTCATGTTAGGTGCATTAGTTAGAGGGAAATGGGTCTGGGTGGGTTACTCTTCGGGGGGGTCAGTGTGGACTTGTTGGGCCGAAGGGCCTGTTTCCACACTGTAGGGAATCTAATGAAATAGAAATAGAAGTTATACGTAGAAATGGGCACACCTGTTTTCAGCATTCACCATATCTGCTATGATCCCAAACCGGACTAACAAATTTACCCTATAATCTGACTAGGGAACAATAACTTTTTTTTAAGGAAGACAAACTTTGAAATCCCACATGAGGATAACAGAAAGGCAAAATCTAGGGCATATCGAACTGCAAAAAGTTAGTGGCACTCTGGAGGACTGGGAGAACTTTAAATGTCAGGAAAGACTTACTAAAAACTAAATCAAAAGAGCTAAGATCCTTACAGGGTTCCTCTAGAGCCCTAACTATGCGATGCTATCAAACAGTTCCTGGAACATTTTCCTGAGCCCCAGTTACATAGAACGAGTAGCCTCCAGTGATCTTTACAGCTGCACAGATAGCAGCAACCTCCTGAGTGAAACCTACTTAGCTTTGATCTCTCTTTCCATCTAACTAACTCTAACCATTGAACTTTTCTTTAGTAACCCTTAAACTATTTTGAGTGACCTATTGAAAACCTAACACAAGTCCCATCCCTACTACTAGGCAGAACGAAATGTAGCAATAATTGGAACTTGCTGTTCCAATATTTATAGATTCCTGGCTTACACAGTAGGTGTCTATTACAGAATTCACAATCAGATATAATGTATCAAACTGTATAACATAAATGTGCTGAGTGTTCAGATTATGCTGTTCTTTTGAGGGAATTATTTTCATACACCAAATAAATAAGAATGTGACTGTTTAAAGTTGAATAAAGAATACAATATCCAGACTTAAATATTGATTAAATAATTAACTGATCTACACTTGATTCAAGGTATTTTCTGATCATTTTACAAAGCATGTCATTTAGGATTGTATTGAATATAAATATAGATAAATCTATCACAACTGAGCATGTCAGGTTCAAATGTTTCTTCATTTAGTTGGCGATTGATGCATTAACCATGTTTATGTTAGACATCTACATCTAAACCTTATTCTACTGCTGACAGAGCTGGTAAGCTGCAATTTTCTGGCATGGGTCATACTCAACCATAAAAACTGACTGAAAGTTTTATGGGAAACAACACAGTTCTCATGAATCACAAGCAATTTCACCAGATGGAGTCCCATATTAAAGATTGGAACTGATGGCAGCTGATGGAGTTGTAACTTACAGATTTGTGGAAGTGATTTGTCAAAGTTGATCTCCATAAATTGGTCACAGTTTCATGCAACTGGTGGCACATTTTGGTAAGAAGGGAAATCAGAAGGTTTTTTTTCTCATTTCAGTGCTAAACTAACGGGAAATCAAGGTTTTGGAGTGGACATATAGTTCATGAGGCCATCCTTTAAGTTTCTGTATAGGAGGATTTATTGGATGTTGAAATTGGCAAGTGGCCTAATTGTACGATAAAAGCATGAGGAACATGATTGCAATGATGTGGTGGTCTCAGAGTTGGACTGGGGTGGACAAAGTTAAAAATAACACACCAGGTTAACATCCAACAGATTTATTTGGAAGTACAAGCTTTAAGAACGCTGTTCCTTCATTAGGTAGGTAGCTACCTGATGAAGAAGCTGCGCTCCGAAAGCTTGTATTTCCAAATAAACCCGTTGGATTATAATCTGGTGTTATGTGATTTATGATTGCAAAGGTGAGGGTGCTTTTGAACCTTTTGGTAGGTAAAAGTATTGTTTATGCCTAATCTGTCAAAGATAGATTGTCTCAACTGGATCAGTGGTTAAGGTATAACAATTCACCTTTACCCTCCTGGACTAAGGGGGAGAAATCAAGTAGTGTTTCTGACCCTTGTCTGCTCTCCTGCTAGAAAGCACATATACAGGACAACTTGGTAAAGGCAGGGCTGAATTTTACTGTGATGTTTCATAACGATTAAACAGCTTGAAGAGACTTGACACCTCACTCTGTGCATGAAGTACTAAAGTTGCCTTCTGGAAAGGCAAGAAATTGAAGTTGAGAAAAACGAATGTTACTTTTTTAAAAATAATGTTCCTGAAAAGATTTTTTTGCGATAGTGATGTCAGCATTACTATGGTGTTACAGATACAGGTAACAATGCACAATTAAAGAGCACTGTACCTCTGAAATGCCTGTTCAAGTTAAAAAAAAAAGACTTGTGTTTACATATGGTTCAAACATAATATAATATCCTGAGGTGCTTCACAAAAGCATTATATCACAAATGCGACACTAAACTACAGAAAGAATTTGAGTTATAAAGAAGAATCAAACTAGACTTGAAACTTCTTTCTTGCTCCGCAGATTCTGTTGACCTGCTGAGTTTCTGCAGAATTCTCGATGTTTGTTTTAGACTTCTAGCATTGTGGTATTTTGCTTTAATTTTACATTAGGTGGTGTCAGGACAGATAGCCAAGTGTTCAGAGAGGGAGGTTTTACAGAGAACTTTTTAAGGAAGAAGCATAGAGAAGTGAAAAGATTCTAGCGGGCATTCTAGATCTTAAACCCAAGATTTAAGTAAGTCTTTGACTTTAGGTCCCAGACAGCTGGTGACATATTTACCATTGACGGAGTAATTAAAGTTGGGAATGATTAAGGTGCTAGAATTGAGATACCTCAAAGGATTGTAGGACTGGAGGTGATTCTGAAGATTGTGCATGGAGCAAGGTCATGGAGGAATTTGAAAATAAATATAAGATAAGAAAAGTTGCAAGATACTTTTTGTTTTGATGCTGGGAGATTACATAAGTACACACTCATCAACTTTCATCTCCAGAAGGAAAAACTAGTGTGCACTTTTGTAAAGCTATAGCATTACCTCAGAAAGTGGTGAATAAATGGGAGAAGAATTAGTAAAATGAATTTGTCAGGAATTTTACATTGGCTACTGTTCTGTTATTAAACCAACATTTACATGCAGGAATCTGCAGTTATTGTTCCCAAGTGATTTAAAATCCATCTTGAATTTATTCTTTATGATTAAACTATGTTCCAGCTTGATCTAACCCTGACCCTGCCAAATAATGAACAACTCTGTAGTTTTACAATGAGTAACTCTTACCATGTTGAATAAAAAGAAATTTGATGTAATTATGCAATCAGTAACCCTTATTTTGTTGAATAAACAGCCACCATGTACAAGTACACATTAAGCAACTCTGGCACTGCTGAATATAGAACAATTTCTATTCTGCATAGCTATTGATGCCAAACATTAGTAGACATGCGGGAGATAAGGAATTAGGCAGGAATCCGTGCTCCTGGATCCTCTTTCTTGCCCAAAGTAAACATGGCAAGTTCATAGCAGCGTGATCTACTCACACGCTATATGTTCATGGAGAATGTATTGCTTTCTTGTTTTGCTCCAAAGGAGACAAACAGGAGACACACAGCAAGCTGAGCAGCATCAGGAGGTGGAGAAGTCAACATTTCGGGTATAACCCTTCTTCAAGAATGGAGGTGAGGTTAGGGGGAGTTGCAGATAAAGAGAGAGGGGTAGGGTTTTGGGTGGAGAGAGGGGCGGAATGGTGAGATAGTGATAAATGAACAGAGGTGGTGAGTACAACCTGGTTGGTCGATGGGATGGATGAATCCAGTTGGCAAGAAGGTCGGTAAGTGGAACGGAAGGGAGGAGGCAGGGCACGAAAGGTAGTCAGGGGATGGGTGGGAAGGTTGTTTGAAATTGGAGAACTTGATGTTGAGTTCTCCAGGCTGTAGACAGGCCAGGAGGAAGATAAGGTGTTGCTTCTCCAATTTGCGGTCTGATTCACTGTGGCAATGGGGGAGGTCAAGGATGGACATGTCAGAGAGGGAGTGGGAAGGGGAATTAAGATGGGTAATGACTAGGAGGTCCAAAGCAGATATGCAATGACTAATTAAATTATGAAAATCGACCTGGATAAATGAATAGCATTTTCAGGCAGTGTGTTGGAACAGTTTGATGTTTGAATTTAATTCTCTGTTCCTTTTTTAAATTTTCATGTTGTGGACATAAGTCTTCATCCGAGCATACACATATTCATTACAAAATGCATAATGCTGTGCATATAATACATATTGCAGCCATTGTATATCATTACAGATCTGATCAATACTGGGTCCTGCAACAAAGAAGCCAATCAAGCTGATTGGGAGCTATCTCATTCAAACTTAACAGGATAACAACAATTAAACAGGTTTACCGATCTACTTGGGATGCCTAGGGAACCCACCTGAGCCCCTAAAGAGCTTCAAATATGGATGAGTTCCTTGTCTTTTTTATAATGAGGTGAACAGACAGAGTTAGAATCCTTCTGGAGGGAGGGAACACCTCCCTTAGATCAACCAACTGTCTCAATTTTGTCCTTTCTACTCAAGTAGTGCTCAGGATCTCCATGTCACCCCTTCTTGGTTTTGCGCTTAAAATGAGTAAACTGTGTGGCCTGGCTAGCTTGATCTTGAAATCTTAGTGGTGATGAAGACCAAAATTAGGACAGCTGTTTTGAATTTCTTTGTAAACTTAAAATTGTAAATGCAATTCCCTTGGTGCTGTTTGTTCCCTCTATACTAAAGGTTGAATTTTTAAAAGGAATTCATAAGGATTCTATAACATTTTATGAGCCATAGTTGTCAAGTTTCAAATCAGCACATCTGGATTATTGAGTCATTCTGCCCTTATAGGGGTCAAGGAAGTCAAATTCTGCTTGTTGCTTTGATTATGATGGCTCTGCACTGGATAGTTTAATTCACTGAACAGGCTATTACCAGGCTACTCATGAGAAACAATTGTGTTCATTTGAGTTATTTTCACAAAAAAAACTCTATTAAAAGCTCTGATAAATGACACTCATAAACCTGTGTGCAAAATGTCGATTTAAAATAAACCTGGTTTACACTGAGTTTAAATTTTTGTAACCTGTTTTATGAATAACATTATCAGTAAATCATGAGAAATTCTTTGTTCAATTGATGGAAATAATTGTGGAGCTCTGTTTGTTCAGGGTAGGCGTTTGACAAGGTGTCACCATAAAACCACGGCCATGCATCATCTAGACTTTGAAACTGTTACTCATCAACACCCTCTCAAGACTACTTTCCAAACTGTGCTATCATCTAGAAGGACAAGGGTAGGAAATTCATGAGAAGACCACAATCTACATGTTTCCTCTAAGTCACATTACAGTCCTGACTTAAATTACATCACGATTCCTTTACTGCTGCCTGGATCAAAATTCTGGAAATCCCTTCTTAACAGCACTGTGTTGCCCTTACATTGTGTCAATTACTACAGTTCAGGAAGATAGCTCACCCCCACAATTAGGGATTGACAATGCATTCTGTATCCAACTATGCTACAGTTCCTGAAATAATTTATTTTAAACAACATTGGTATGGGTTTTTCCATGGCACCAAGAACACACTTGACAATATTTCATGATTTGGAGGAGCCGGTGTTGGACTGGGGTGTACAAAGTTAAAAATCACGCAACACCAGGTTATAGTCCAACAGGTTTAATTGGAAGCACTAGCTTTCGGAGCGATGTTCCTTCATCAGGTGGTTATGGAGGACACAATTGTAAGACACAGAATTTATAGCAAAAGTTTTAGTGTGATGTCACTGAAATTATACATTGAAAAATACCTTGATTGTTTGTGGAGTCTTTCATCTGTTCAAATACCATGATAGTTTCACTTCTTTCATGTGTAAATCACAAAACCTTTTTTAAAAGTTGCATTCTCAAGTTAACTGTAACAATTGGTGTTAGCTAGACAATATGTTGAAGGTGTTAGCCCCCTGTGTTCCCTGTCTGTGCCATAATGTTTAGACTGATGCAAATCTAAAAAGTGAGATAACAGAGTCTTACATAAATTCATGCAGTTTCTGAGCAAAGTAACTCTGCAAGTACAAATTCACCCCACAAATGTATATGTATATGTGTGCATGTGGGTCTTTGTGTGTGTGTGTGTGTATGTGTGTCTGTCTGTCTGGGTTGGGGGATTGTGAGTGTGAGAGAGACTGTATATGTGTGAGTATAGTCTCTGAGAGGATGCATGTGTGTGTGTGGGAGTATGTGTGTCTGTAAGGGTGTGTATGAGTGGCTGTGTGTGTGTGTCTGTGTATATGTGTGTCCATGTGTATGTGTGTGTATAGGAATGCGTGTGTGTGTGTGTAGTGCAATGGTGGTCACCTGTAGTGTGACATGAACCCAAGGTCCCAGTTGAGGCCCTGCCTATGGGTACTGAGCTTAGCTGAAGTGAAACTATCAGCCTCTGCTTGGCCACTTTTCGCTGCTGCCTGTCCCAAAGTCGGCCTTGGAGGATGGTCACCCGAAGATTCGAGGTTGAATGTCCTGGACCGCTGAAGTGTTCCCCAACTGGGAGGGAACACTCCTGGCTGTTGATTGTTATCTGGTACCCATTCATCCATTGCCATAGCCTTTGCTCGGTTTCCCCAATGTACCATACCTCAGGGCATCCTTGCCTGCAACGTATAAGATAGACAACGTTGGCTGAGTAACACGAGTACCTGCCATGTACATGGTGGGAGGTATCCCCACGCGTAATGGTGTTATCCATGTCCACACTCTGACACGTCTTGCAGCGCATACCATGACAGGGTTGCATGGAGTTGTCCTGAAAGCCGGGCAGCTTGCTGTGAACAATGATCTGTCTGAGGTTTGGCGGTTGTTTAAAGGCAAGCAGTGGAGGTGTGGGGAAGGTCTTGGCGAGGTGCTCATCCTCGTTGATAATGTGTTGCAAGTCACGAAGAACTTAGCGTAGTTTTTCTGGGGATGTGGGGACATCTTCCACCTTGTACATGGCAGGTACTCATGTGACTCGGCCAATGATGTCTATCTTATACGTTGCAGGCAAGTATGCCCCGAGGCATGGTACATTGGGAAACCAAGCAAAGGCTACGGCAATGGATGAATGGGCACCGCACAACAATCAACAGCCAGGAGTATTCCCTCCCAGTTGGGGAACACTTCAGCAGTCCGGGACATTCGACATCTGACCTTTGGGTGACCATCCTCCAAGGCGGACTTTGGGACAGGCAGCAGCAAAAAGTGACCAAGCAGAGGCTGATAGCTAAGTTCGGTACCCATAGGGAGGGCCGCAACAGGGACCTTGGGTTCATGTCACACTACAGGTGACCACCATTGCACTATACACACACATGGACACTCCTACACACACACACACACACAGTCACTCGTTTACACACATTGGCACTCATTTAGACACACATACACAGACACACACACAGCCACTCATACACACCTTACAGACACACGGACACACTCTCACATGCATCCTATCAGAGACTTAGACCACTCTATACTCACGCACACACATATACACTCTCTCTCACAGACACTCACAACCCCCCCACCTCAGACACAACGCACACACACTCCCACACTCACACATGCATCCTCTCAGAGACTTAGACCACTCTATACTCACGCACACACATATACACTCTCTCTCACACTCACAACCCCCCAAACCAGACAGACAGACACACACACAGACACAAAGACCCACATGCACACATATACATATACATTTGTGGGGTGAATTTGAACTTGCAGAGTTACTTTGCTCAGAAACTGCATGAATTTATGTAAGACTCTGTTATCTCACTTTTTAGATTTGCATCAGTCTAAACATTATGGCACAGACAGGGAACACAGGGGGCTAACACCTTCAACATATTGTCTAGCTAACACCAATTGTTACAGTTAACCTGAGAATGCAACTTTTAAACAAAGTTTTGTGATCTACACATGAAAGAAGTGAAACTATCATGGTATTTGAACAGATGAAAGACTCCACAAACAATCAAGGTATTTTTCAATGTATAATTTCAGTTACATCATACTGTAAAGTTTTGCTATAAATTCTGTGTCTTACAATTGTGTCCTTCACAACCACCTGGTGAAGGAGCGATGCTCCGAAAGCTAGTGCTTCCAATTAAACCTGTTGGACTATAACCTGGTGTTGTGTGATTTTTAACTTTGACAATATTTCAATTCTGGTTCCATAGACCACATTAAGCTTCATAAAAGACAAATATGATGACTCTATTAACAGAGCCAATTTTGATTACGGTAGAATATTATGATGTTAAAAAATGTATTTTATGGCTATTTTCAGTTGTAAGAAGGGTCACATAACAAACCAATAAAAATATAAAAAGAGGATTGACAATAGAATAAATGTTTTATCTGCTGAGGATTTTCACTGAGTTATGAGGCAGAAGAATTTGATTCGACATTATTTGGGGCATGGGTGTCTGCGGTTGTCCTTAATAAGAGTCAACAAACATTGCATGTAGCTCATGATAACTGGCCAACTCTCTGCAAAGGACTGAACAAATCTATAACCCTTATTGTAACCGGCAACCAGGCAGGCAATGATTAGTGGTAATAAACATCGAATCAAAGAGTTTTGATGTTGTGGCCATTACGGAGAGGGACTTCGATGTTGTGGCCATTACGGAGACATGGATAGAGCAGGGACAGGAATGGCTGTTGCAGGTTCCAGGATTCAGATGTTTCAGTAAGAACAGAGAAGATGGTAAAAGAGGGGGAGGTGTGGCATTGTTGATCAGGGACAATATTACAGTTGTAGAAAGGATGTTTGGGGACTCGTTAACTGAGGTAGTATAGGCTGAGGTTAGAAACAGGAAAGGAGAAGTCACCATGCTGGGAGTTTTCTATAGGCCTCCGAATAGTCCCAGAGATGTAGAGGAAAGGATAGCAAAGATGAGTCTCGATAGGAGTGAGAGAGGCAGGGTAGTTGTCATGGGGGACTTCAACTATCCAAATATTGAATGGGATCACTACAGTACGAGTACTATAGATGGGTCAGTTTTTGTCCAGTGTGTGCAGGAGGGCTTCCTGACACAGTATGTAGACAGACCTACAAGGGGAGAAGCCACTTTAGATTTAGTACTGGGTAACAAGTCTGGCCAGGTGTTAGATTTGGAAGTAGGTGAGCACTTTGGAGACAGCGAGTAATTAGCTTAAGCTATCTGACTTCCACACAGTGTCTTCTTAAAACAGACCCCAGTGTGTTTTGTTTTTAATCATGCCTTTTGAAATTAAGAGTCCAGATATTTGCTCTGGCTCTTCAAGTGAACCACTGTCCACAATCCTTTTAACACAAATTCTCAAACACATTAATAACGAAGTATCTTTGTAACAAAGTTGGCTGAGATTTTCTAGTTGGTCTCTGGCTTCCCAATGTCTGGGAGCAATTTAACAGCTTGGAAGTTGGTGCACAGTGGCAGACTGGGGAAGTAATGCTCTAGGCCATTTCCTGCCCTCCCTGGGTGTGGTAAGGGGTGTTAATTACCCTCTTTTCCCTCCATCAAAGATGGTGGTTTGGTACTGAATCCATTTTTAACATTTACTGTTAAAGGTTTCATTGAGAGTGTGAGAAACGAAGCTCACGCACTTCAATAATTTCAGTCCGAGACAAGATCTGAATCAGTCGTATCGTTTTATTATGCTCTTGCAAGAGGGGTGTGGTGTCTATTTACAAAATAGTCACACACACACCATGTTTAACGAGTACACAATATTTATATAATTCGTTCCTCTTCCCTCCTCCCATTGCTCCTCCCTTGTTTACATCTCCCACTTCTCTAAGACCGGCACCCATTACTCTTGTGCATCTCTTGCCTTATCCGGCCTTGTCTGTGACAAAATGCTTATTCTGGCCTTACAAGACCGTTTGACCACATCCTGCTGTGGGCCATTGTTAGGTATATCCTCCTTCACTACCATCTCTTTCCCTTACTTGTTATGACCTTATGACCTCATGACTTCCTGATGGTGGTTTGTTCTTGTTTTTGCAGAAGTGGGAAACAGATGCTTAGACTAGAAGAGATTGAGGTTCACAAGGAAGAGGTATTAGAAATACTGCAGAGTGTGAAAATAGACAAGTCCCCTGGGCCAGATGGGATCTATCCTAGGATCCTCTGGGAAGCAAGGGAAGAGATTGCCGAGCCTTTGGCATTGATCTTCAAATCACCATTGTCTACAGGAATAGTGCCTGAGGACTGGAGGATAGCAAATGTGGTTCCCTTGTTCAAAAAGGGTAGTAGAGACAACCCTGGTAATTACAGACCAGTGAGTCTCACTTCAGTTGTTGGTAAAGTGTTGGAAAAGGTTATAAGAGATAGAATTTATAATCATCTAGAACAGAATAATCTGATCAGGGACAGTCAGCATGGTTTTGTGAAGGGTAGGTCATGCCTAACGAATCTTATTGACTTTTTTGACTAAATGACCCACAGGTAGATGAGAGTAAACAGGTTGATGTGGTGTATATGGATTTCAGCAAGGCGTTCGATAAGGTTCCCCACAGTAGGCTATTATACAAAATGCAGAGGAATGGGATTGTGGGAGACATAGCAGTTTGAATCAGTAATTGGCTTGCTGAAAGAAAACAGAGGGTTGTAGTTGATGGAACAGGTTCATCTTGTTGTCCAGTTACTAGTGGCGTACCGCAAGGGTCGGTGTTGGGTCCACTGCTGTTCGTCATTTTTATAAATGACCTGGATGAAGGCTTAGAAGGGTGGGTTAGTAAATTTGCGGACGACACTAAGGTCGGTAGAGTTGTGGATAGTGACGAAGGTTGTAGTAGATTGCAGAGAGACATAGATAGGATGCAGAGCTGGGCTGAGAGGTGGCAAATGGAGTTTAATGTGGACAAGTGTGAGGTGATACACTTTGGACGGAGTAATCAGAATGCAAAGTACTGGGCTAATGGTAAGCTTCTTGGAAGTGCAGATGAGCAGAGAGATCTCAGTGTCCATGTACACAGATCCCTGAAAGTTGCCACCCAGATTGACAGGGTTGCTAAGAAGGTATACAGTGTTTTGGCCTTTATTAATAGAGGGATTGCGTTCCGGAACCAGGAGGTTATGCTGCAGCTGTACAAAGCTCTGGTGCGGCCCCACTTGGAGTATTGTGAACAGTTCTGGTCACCGCATTATAAGAAGGATGTGGAAGCTTTGGAAAGGGTGCAGAGGAGATTTACTAGGATGTTGCCTGGTATGGAAGGAATGTCTTACGAGGAAAGGCTGAGGGCCTTGAGGCTGTTCTCGTTAGAGAGAAGAAGGTTGAGAGGTGACTTAATAGAGACATACAAGATAATCAGACGGTTAGATAGGGTGGACAGGGAGAGCCTTTTTCCAAGTATGGTGACAGCGAGCACGAGGGGACACAACTTTAAAGTGAGGGGAGATAGGTATAAGACAGATGTCAGAGCTGGTTTCTTTATTCAGAGAGTAGTCAGGGTATGGAATGCTTTGCCTGCAACGGTACTAGATTCGCAAAGTTTAAGTGCATTTAAGTCATCATTGGATAGGCATATGGACGTTCATGGAATCGTGTAGGTGGGATGGGCTTCAGATTAGTATGACAGGGCGGCGCAACATCGAGGACCGAAGGGCCTGTACTGCGCTGTAATGTTCTATGTTCTATGGTTTACAGCATAGAACCAGATCATTTTGTTCAACCAAACTACACCGGCCGTGTTCCCAAACTAAGCTGGTCCTACCATGACTAGCTAAAAACCCTGAAACAAACAAGAATTTAAATAGAACATAAATTATGATCTGTTCATCATCTTCATCTGTTTGATCTGAAATGAAACACTATTATTTTGCTAATTTCAATTTAGCTCTATATTTAGGCCATCTGCATACTTAGTGCAACAATCTCCAGTATAACAGTGGCTTCAGACACAATGTCTGATTTTTAGATCCATCAAAATGACGCAAATCTGGGGATACATCTCCCTGAGTTCATCTTTCTGCAGTGACCTTGGAGGAGAATCTTACATTCAAATCCTCCACATTGATTTTGCACTGACTCTGCTCTTTGACTGTCTGAACTAAATCTCAACACACACCCTGTGCAAAATCTAGAAGTCATAGGACATCATGGAGTATGTGTCCAGGAGACCCTCACACTCTAGAGATCCAATTACATACCGTAAGGGGCCACTGGCACTTCAGCATGCAGTGAGCCTTGACCTTTCCGGAAAATATTGAAAATGCATCATTTTGCCAGTACCCACTGCAGCTTCTGTGCTTTGGATTTACAGCATCTGTCTAACAGATTTGATACTTCCCATGATTTATGACTTTTCATTGAACACTTCACAACACAACCCTCTACTCATCATGCAATTGTCATTTTTCCTCCTAAATAATTTCAACACATTATTTTCACATTTTGATGAAAGAATAGTAGAAAATTGCTAAGTTTTAAATGATGCTTTGTTTGTTTATGGAAGATCATTAGTCTGAGACATGCAGTAGCCTGTCTCTCACTATACCTGAATGAAACTGTTTAGCAATGCAAATGCCATTTATTCACATTCTCCTCAGCAACAGTAATTCTACCGGGATATGAAGCCAAAACATCTCTTTAGCTGAGCTACAGCCCAAAGAGCACTTCTGCTTCAGTAATGAGGAGACAGCCAACTATTTTAGAGAACAATTTGGAAGATAACATCGAAAAGATTGAACTTTGCAGTATACATTTCTTGGCTTTCATGGATCAGTGGTCATAGAGATCATTTACTCTTTGCACCCCACTTCCAGGGAGATTGTGAGGATAAAAAACCTTCTGGTAAAATGCCAATCACAAAGATCTGGGCACTCTGTGTCCCTTCATGGAAATATATGACCCTCCATTGGATCACATCCATGTCATGCAGAATGGTTTCGGCTAGCCAGCAAGTAAAAGCAAAACAATGGCTTTTAAAATGTAAAAGTGGGGAAACTCATACCAGGGAGTCCACTTATTTTCCCATTGTGGCCACAAACCAATAATCCATGATACCTCAGCCAGATCATGAATTCATTTTCTGATCTGCCCAGTTTCTGAATGACTATTTCTGCTTGTTGATGGTGAGGTGTACTGAACATGGTGGGGCGGGGTGGGGGGGAGGTGCAGGTACTGCATCGTATTTCTCCTCAGGTCTTGAATATATATTATACAAAGTTTTTGGGTAAATCCATTAATAATTCAACATTAAGTTTAAAAAACTCAAAATTCGGTCAATAACTTTTGTTAACTTATCTTTCCAACTTGGTAGGTGGATAGTACTAACAACTTACAGTCACATAATACTGTCATATGTTATAAATGTGTTTTGAGAGTCATGGCAAGGAAACATGCACTTGGGATGGATCATACAGGATGGAATTGGAGTTGGTGTTGATCTGTAGTGTCCTGGAAAATATTGTCATATAAAAGTGCATTGATAAGGAACCAATTTCAAAATCATTTTTCCTTTTGCCTATATTCAAATAACCTTCTCCCATTTTAATCCTTCTCAATCTAAACAATACCATCATATTTCAATTGTTCTCTTATTTCATATCATCCCATTCTGTTCCAAACAATTCTACCTCAACCCATTTATTTCCAGAGCAATTCCTATCATTCCAAACCATCTGATTCCAATCCAGTACATGATTCTGCTATTATAAATGAAAAGCAAAGCAGGCCCAGTACATATTCTTAAATATCAGGATCTCTTTATTGAAAACTCTGCATTAGGATCCTTCAGTTGAATCCCTCTATTAAGTTCATTGTGTTAACTCACTTGTATCATGATCCTTCCTGGTCTGTATATTATTCTTCTCCTAAAAAGATAATAAACTGAGATGTTTATGCTGGGATGCCTCTATAAAGACCTTAATATTCAGATCATGAAGTCATAGAGTTATCCAGAACAGAAACAGACCCTTTAGTCCAACTTGTCCACGCCGACAAGATATCCTAAATGGATCAAGTTCCATTTGCCTGTAATAGGCCCCACTACTACAATATTTTGATTAGGAAACTTCCATTAGAATTTTTAGTCTAAAATCCCTCAATCAATATTCATGGACTAAACTATGAGTATTAACACCACTGCATCATAGTCTCTTTATTTGGTTTCCTAATACCCCTCTGTTAGAATCCACCTAGTAGGTTTCCTCCATATCTGTAAGGATCTATATCTTTCAATCCCTGTGTAAAAAATGTATCTCTGAATTCCAGTTTTGTGCATTCTCTGTTTGGATCACTAAATCTTGATTTGTATTGTAGGCTGCCTTTATTGAGATTTCTCTGTGATGAATAATTCTAGCATTGTATTGCTGGCCTCTTTCATTCTGTGGTTGTTGAAACAATGATTTTTCTGTTTGAAATGTAGGTCACTTTTATGTGCCTTTGAAATATTCAGTGACAGCCTCTTAAAAATGCTACAGTAACTGTGCTGAGCCACACAAATACAAAGAGCACAAGTAGTGGAACCCCCTTGTGTTTTTTCTGAATTTTGAGGTCTAACAAAAATACTCCAGTAAGTCGCTGAGAATATGGATTTTAGGGCCCACTCAAAATTTTGACTGATTTTCAAAGCGTCTATTCCTATGCATTCAACAATTAGAATTTCCTTGAAGGATGGTTTAATAGAGCTCTCTAATCAGAGACTAACCTGAATACAAGAGCACTAATGAAACCCCTGAGAAATCTCCTTTGAATTCAATAGCAGAGAATTCAGCCTTATCATTGTGAATCAAATTGTTGAAAGATTGACTTCATCCGTCCAATTTTGGTGAGCTGTCTTCTTGATCCGCAGCAGTCCATTTGGTGTAAATACTCCCTTGATACTGTTAGAGAGTGACTTTGATCCAACAACACTGAAGGAACAGCAATACTTTTTCAAGTTAGGGTGGTGACTGACTTGTGGGGAACTTGCAAGTGATGGCAACCCCATGCATTTGCTGCTCTTTCCTTTCTAAATGGTGATGGTCTCAGGCTTGAAAGGTGTGGATTTCTGCAGAACACCTTGTAAATGGCACATCCTGCTGCTACTGAGCAGGTGGTGGGAGAATGAATGCTTGCGGATATTGTGTCGATCAAGCGGGCTGCTTTGTCCTTGATGGTGTCAAGCTTTCTGAGTGTTGCTAGAGCTGTAAGTGGGGAGTATTCCATCACACTGCTGACTTGTATGTTGTAGATGGTGAACAGGCTTTGGGGAGTCAGGAGTTGCTACAGCATTGCAGGCTTATGTGCGGAGGTCATTATTCCTGATATTATCATGGGCAGATACATTAGGATGAGGTGAAGTGTGTTTCTCCCTGTTGTTGGTTCCTTCATCCTTCTGTGGCAGACCCATTCTTGCAGCAATATCCTTTAGGACTTGACCAGGTCAGCTAGTAATGGCACCGCTGAACCACTGTTGGTGATATTTACTGAATGCATTCTGCCACTGTCAAGTGGTGTCCAGCAGGAGACGTACTCATTTATCAGCTAAGCAGAGATAGTATTGAAGAAAGCAAACAAGAGATTAACCTCTGCTAGGCTTTAGATTTAGATTTAGATTTTATTGTCATGTGTATTCAAGTATAGAAGTACAAAAGTACAGTGAAGAGTGTATAATGTCCCCACACATGGCGGCAACTTAGGTACAAAGGTACTTAGATACAAAAACCTTTGGTACAAAGTAGTAAAAGAGAGAAACAAAGTTAAAACGTTAAGCATTACAGACCATCATAGTATAAGTAGAAAATTAAAGAAATAAGGTAATAGTTAACATTAAAGTCCTTCTTAATATAAACTAGAAAAATGAAGAAATAAAGTTAAAGGTTCACCAGTCTTTAATTATTTTTACAAGCATATGTGTTAAGAAGATCAATGCTTGCTATTTCGTTCTATCTGTTATATCCAACAAGTCATAAGGCTATGTTACGCGACTTGTGCTGATGACTGATTTTGCAATAGAACATTATCACTGGTTGGTGTGCCTGCTCAGTGAACACTTGATTGATAGCTCTAAGTGGTTGTGGTATAGAAATGTTGACATTCATTAGAAATTAATTACTCAACTAAAAGACTTGATTTTATAAGAGAATATTTGAAAGTATTCCAATTTTTTAAATGATTTAGTATTTTAAGTTGTGACATCAACAGAAACAGAAACTGGATTCTGGATTAGTGGTGCTGGAAGAGCACAGCAGTTCAGGCAGCATCCAAGAAGCAGCAAAATCGACGTTTTGGGCAAAAGCCCCTCATCAGGAATAAAGGCAGAGAGCCTGAAGCGTGGAGAGATAAGCTAGAGGGGGGTGGGGGTGAGGAGAAAGTAGCATAGAGTACAATAGGTGAGTGGGGGAGGGGATGAAGGTGATAGGTCAGGGAGGAGAGGTGGAGTGGATAGGTGGAAAAGGAGATAGGCAGATAGGACAAGTCCGCAAGAGCTTTAGGGCAGAGGAAATGACCTGGGAGTTGTAGTGGGAGAGGGACTCCCTGAGATTCTTGTAGAGAGAGGAGGAAAACTTCTTCAAGGCAGACATCCTTGCTAGAGAAACAGAAACTGTTCTCATTGGCAAGAAGAAGGCTAAAAGGGGATTTGATAGAGACATACAAGATGATCAGAGGATTAGATAGGGTAGACAGTGAAAGTCTTTTTCCTAGGATGATGACATTAGCGTGTAGGAGGGGGCATAACTACAAATTGAGAGGTGATAGATTTAAGACAGATATCAGAGGCAGGATCTTTACGCAGAGAGTGATAAGGGCGTGGAATGCCCTACCTGCTAATGTAGCTGAAAATGTGTTGCTGGAAAAGCACAGCAGGTCAGGCAGCATCTAAGGAACAGGAGAATCGACGTTTCGGGCATAAGCCCTTCTTCAGGAATCTAATGTAGTCAACTCAGCCACATTAGAGAGATTTAAACAATGCTTAGATAAGCACATGGATGACTTTGTTATAGTGTAGGGAGATGAGCTGAGAATAGTTTACAGGTTGGCGCAACATTGAGGGCCGAAGGGCCTGTTCTGTGCTGTATTGTTCTATGTTCTATACCTTTATTCATATTAGCATGGCTCCTGAAATCTGCCCATGGAGGACACTTGATAAGTTGACAGGGAGGGGTTGAGGACAAAGGACAGCGGGTAGATGAAATTGTTCCTTCTGAGTTCAGAATCATCAGTCCTGTAGAAGGGTCATTGGACCCAAAATGTTAACTTGGATTTCTCTCCACAGATGCTGCCAGTCCCATTGAGACTTTCGTCCCATCTCTGTTTTTGTTTCTGATTTCCAGTATCTACATTTCTTTCAGTCTTCTCTCATTTTTTTAATGAGTTGTCACTGAGTGAATAAGGGCTATGAATGGCCTAGGAGAGAATGGGGTAGGGCACGGTTGGCATAGAGGTATGAGTTGCCATGGGCCTGAGTTGGGGAGGGTGCGTATGATGTATGAGGGATTATGGGGCTTAGTGCAGGAGCATAAAGTGAAATACAATGGACATGGGTAGAGTGTGGGGAAGGGGGTGTGAGGGATGTGAGCTGGAAGGATAGTTGTTGTTTTCTTCTTTAATTCACCTTCCAAAGAACTCATTTTCACAACCAGCAGCCTCTGCTCTTGTTCTGGCGCCACTGGGTCCAACTCCCTGCTGTTCCACCATTCTGCAGTGAAAGTCCAACATCCCAGGGCACTTTTTTCCAGGTCAGGTTTCTGAAGCTTAGAGTTTTGATGACTCTGCATTCCTAACCCAGGAGCGAAAATCCAGGCCTTGATATTAGAAGCGAGGATAGGGAAGAAGGGCAGGAGTAAGAATTGAAAGGATGTGGCCACTGTGAATGAAAGGATAAATGTTTGGAGGGTTATGTCATCCTCTAGGACCATCCTGGAACACTTGCACACAGTAGAGTAAGCTGTTTTCTTCACAGTGATCAATGGCGAGAGATGCAGCTGGAAAGGATTAAGAACTTGTTTTATAACTTCAGTCTTTTCTTCTAGCTGTCAGGTGTAATCATGTGAAATATGCAAACTGACTTTCAGCGCAGAGCAATATCCTGCCTGGGATATCATTTTAAGTATGAGGTAGAGACTTGCAATTGGGGTGCATCAGTATTTTATGAAATGTTATTCAGTAAAGAGTCATATACTTCAGAATATGCAGGAAAGGGGCACTATAAATTTCCAAAATTGCATTTTTGAAGCTTATAGAGTCAATGTGTCTAAAATAGAGTTTTGGCTCAAAAGCTGAATTGAAAACCTAGCTGGTGAGGTAAATGATCACGTAAAGCTTTATGGCCAATAATTGTTCACAGTTTGTACCACAAATCACCCATGCTGTTGGTCATGGAATCTTATTCAAGTAAGTTGACTGTAAACTCTTCTAAACTAAAGGTGATAAATTATAAGCAAGGTAAGATTGCCATTGTCCCAGACAAGAGACAACTAGTGGTGAGTTTAAAGTACAGTCGGAGCAAATTTAGTGTAGATGCTGGAATCTGAACTGAAAACAAAAAATGCTGGAGATCACAGAGGATCAGGCAGCATCCATGAATCACCCGATGTAATCGCCAGCATTTTTTGTTTTCATTAGTAGTATTAAAACCTCTTTAATCGAGGGTCACCACGCTTCAGGTGAGGTTGAGAAGGTGAGACCTTCAAGGTAGCCCTAGCCAGTGCAGGATAAACTATATGGCAGCTATGGCTCATAGGCAATGTACTTGCCTCAAAATGAATACGTTTTGGTTTTTGATTCGATTCCCTACAGTGTGGAAACAGGCCCTTCGGCCCAACAGGTTCACATCAACCCTCCAAAGAGTATCCCACTCAGACCCATTTCCCTCTGACTAATGCACCTAACACCATGGGTAATTTAGCCTGGCCAATTCACCTGACTTGCACATCTTTGGATTGTGGGAGGAAACCTGAGCACCCGGAGGAAACCCACACAGACACGAGGAGAATATGCAAACTCAACACAGACAGTCACCCAAGGCTGGAATTGAACCTGGGTCCCTAGTGCTGTGAGGCAGCAGTGCTAACCACTGAGCCACCATGCCACCCCACTTTTAAATTCCACCCACTTTAAATTCTGCCTGAGTGATGGAAGCAGCATCATTTAGTTTGATGTTCCAGACAAATGTTGAACCTATTGAACATGTGGTCTTTTCCGTGCCAAACTATGTTGAAGCTTCTTCTGCCTGAATTAAGCGATCCAAAATAATGCAGAAGGTGCTGAAAGTACTCAGGTAGCAGCCGTAGAGAGAAATGGAACAAATGACTGCTTGTCAGATTTCTAACATCTGCAAAGTTGTGTTTATGTATCACATCTAATATTTCAATCGTACACCTCTTTGTATTTAACTTTGTTTTTGTATTTCACAAGAATTACTATTTATTACAAACAGAAAGCAATTGTGAATCATCGGTATATAACTCTATCAGTTAAAATCCTATCCTCTTATAAAACTCTTTGACATGCATGCAGATTGACGCAAAAAAAATGGTGTTATTGATAGAAGGAAAGATTGGAAAGGCAGTTTAATGTTCCCTGTCAAAGGATTCACCAATTCTTTTGACTTGTCAGGAACTGATCTTCCTTCTCCAGGTGCTTTCACGTGCTTGTAGGAGGCACAGGGCGACTGGTTCACACTTACAAAGTCTCTGACTTATTGGTTACTGACCACAATTTACAGCAACATAGAAATCAAATAAATTGGCTTTCTTCAGGCTTGAGGTGATTTTCCTGCAGAGAAAAGGACATCTCCTTCCCTTTCAGAGATCTGATGACATCTGTCTGAACATTCACACCCACAACTACATGGGAATCAATCACAAAGTTATTGGAAAGCAGAAGGCTTTTGTCATTAACAACTGGTCACCATTCCACAGATTAATCAGCAGCTTCTTGTTGTCAGTCAAACCTCCATTTGTTATACAGTCCTTTGGCTTCAGCTTGTCTGCAACTAGACCATCCCACTGTTTCAACAAGCAACTGTACAAAGCAGCACTTACAATGAGTGTCAGATCACTTGTTTTTAAAGAGGGCGGTAATCCTTTCCACAGTCCTTGGGTTTTAAAACTGCCCCTTTTCTTATTTCAGTCCACACAAAAAAGTACAGAAACTTTTAGAAATATAGTCTTTACATCTTGCATGTTTCTCCAGGAACGCTCACTTTGAAAATGTTGTGCTTTCTTCACAGATCTAAAGAAGAGCTGGAGAATTCACTCTAGAGTACTAGCCAATCAGTGATCAGCCAACAATACTAAAATAAATTATCTGAACATTACGATCTTGATGTTTGTGGGATCTTGCTGTGCAGAGGTTGTTTTGATTATTTTACAAAAAAAACTATACTTCACAAGAGCTCGCTACCTGCAGAACATTTTAGGTTGTCCTGTGGTTGTGAAAGACAATCAACATACATTTTTCTGTTGTTTTAAGTAAAACCATAAAGCATCTATGTTAATTTAACCAGGAAGATCAGTGTTTATACTACAAGCATCTATAACTGGTTTGAGAAGGCATTATTCCTTATTAAAACTACTGCGGTAACGCACACCTGAATTCACTTGTCAGTTTTCTCCAGTATCTAGATGTTCTCTCCTTCTGACTCCCCATGGTATTCCAACTTCCACAGTGCACCAATAAAGAGAGTGATAGAATACAGCACCAAAAACATTTTAGAACCTCAACATCATCCAGAAGAAAACAACCTGTTCGATGAGAACCCAATCCTTAAAAACTTGTTTCCTCCACTGCAGGTGTACTTTGGCTGCAGTGTGTACCATTGAAGATCTGAACTCTCGTGGGGGGTCCCTTGGTTCCGCGATCGGTCAATAAACACACCTGTAAATGACTCTTTATCAATCACACAAGCAATCGTCTATTCTATGATAGGGCCCAGTTGGTAGACTTTGATTAGCCCAGAAGTATGAATACTTCTAAACCATCAAAAGAATACGACAACTTTACAGAGTTTGTATAGGGTTTATATACATTGTTTATAGTCAGACGTGGAGCTTAATCACAGAGTAACAGCCAATCAATACATGATATTACTTCATTGATAGCTGCTTGATCCAATGATATTAACTGGTAAATAACTTAGATCATAATGGTTTTATCGATCTACTTCTGCATTCTAGTGGTTAGCTATTTATGTAGCTTTAGAGATTAGCTGCAGGTAGTCATGTAGGCGCAGGGAACCAGCTAGCCACATAGGCGCAGGGAACCATTTTGTCTCCAGCTGTAATTTATAATTAACTGTTACTTCTGTATTTTATTGGAGTTACAACAGTCAGCGGTTTCTTGTTTCTGTCTGGTTCAGTGCAATCTAATTTAGCGATGCAAAGCCATTTTGTGCAGCTCCTTCAGCCATTTTGCCCTATCTCTCAGATGCCCATATCCTCACCATCTACAGCATAAGCTTGAAAGTAACTTCTAAACCCATGGCCCCTACCACCTAGAGAATCAAGGCAGTTAATGCTTGGGAACACCACCATCTTCAAGGTTCCACTTCCACCTTTCCCCCAACATGTCGCAAATATTCCTGACTTCTAACATTATCACTGTTCTTTTATCATCACTGGGTCAAAATCTTGGAATTACCAATCTAAAAAGCTATGGGAGTACCATCACTTCACAGACTACATCAGTTCAAGAAGGTGGCTTGCCACTATCTTTTCAGTGGTAGTGAGAAGTAGGCAATAAACACTGCATGCTGTCAATGCTCATGCCTCTAAATTAATTCATGAAAATCTTGTGTGAGAAGAAACTTGTGTGAGAAATGCAAGATCCACAATCTGATTATAAATAAGACCAAAACTGTTGAGAAAGTAATGAGAAGGCAAATAGTGCTCACTCCTGCATATTTACCACAGTAACTTCAGGTGCAGGCAGATGTGCGATTTCACTTGTAAATTGGAATGTTGCTGCTAATGATGTTATCGCCATGAAAATGCATCTCACTGCGCAGCTGTTCATTCTCCTACATTGAGTGACATGAAGTTCTTGTTCTTACCTGGTGGATCCAAAGCAACAGAACATTATCTCAAAACTTTCAAATTGTGTAATGCTTTCATGGCACGAGTGTTAACGACTTCCAGTCAATGATTTTTGAGAAGATTTGTAGCTCAAGTTGATGATAAGTATGTAAGTTAGCTCGTCGAGCTGGAAGGTTTATTTTCAGATGTTTCATCACCATACTAGGTTAACATCATCAGTGAGAGTCTCTGGTTAAGTGCTGGTGGTATGTCTCCTCTTGGTTTCTTAAGGTGGGTGATGTCATTTCCGGTTCTTTTTTCAAGGGAAGGTAGATGGGATCTAAATCGACTTATTTATTGATGGACTTCGAAATGTATCCAGGTTGAATTCCAGCTGCCACTTCTCAACCCAGCTCCATCCAGTTCTGGAAACAAACCTTCAAGCTCAGCGAGCTAACTCACAGACTTACTGCTAAACAATCTCTCCAGCATCAAAAATTATCTATTAAAAATTGAGAATCTCATTCCTTTACAAAATATGTGGTCCTGAAATGTTCTCTCCACTTCAATTTACTCTGGAAGAGTATGGCATCTCAAACATTTGAGTAATAAGTGATACTAGCTGCTGTGTGTTAGCAATAAGAGTAACAATACTATTAACAGGATCTGCAGTCAAACCAAAAAGGTGCTCTGCTCATCAATGTGACATATAAATTTCAGTCCCAGTGTGATGTTAGGTATCTAGGCAATACATATCAAACAGTGGTGGATCATTTCAAACAAGATACAGCTTTGACTATTCCGCTGGTCGAGCAGCAGATGTGGTGTATATGGATTTCAGTAAGGCATTTAATAAGGTTCCCCATGGTAGCCTCATTCAGAAAGTTAGGAGGTGTGGGATACAGGAACACATGGCTGTCTGGATACAGAATTGGCTGGCCAAAAGAAGACAGTGAGTGACAGTGGATGGAAAGTATTCCATTTGGAGGTTGGTGACCAGTGGTATCTCACAGGAACCTGTTCTTGGGCCTCTGCTCTTGGTAGTTTTTGTAAATGACTTGGATGGAAAAGTAGAAGGGTGCGTTAGTAAATTTGCCAATGACACAAAGGTCGGTGGTGTTGTAGATAGCGTTGCAGGCTACAACAAGACATTGACAGGTTACAGAGCTGGGTGAGAAGTGGCAGATGGAGTTCAACCTGAATAAATGTGAAATTACTCATTTTGGAAGATTAGATTTGAATGCTGAATACAGTGTTAAAGACAGGATTCTTGGCAATGTGGAGGAACAGCGGGATAGATCCCTCAAAATTGCCACCCAAGATAATAGGGTTGTTAAGAAGGCGCATGGTGTTTTGGCTTTCATTAATGGGGGATTGAGTTTAGGAGCCACGAGAATTTGCTGCAGCTCCAGTTAGACCACACTTGGAATATTGTGTCCAGTTTTGGTTGCCTCATCATAGGAAGGATGTACATGCTTTAGATACGGTGCAAAGGAGATTTACCAGGAAACTGCCTGGATTGGAAGGCTTGTCTTATGAAGAGAGGTTGAGTGAGCTAGGGTTTTTCACACTAGAGAGAAGATGGAAGAGAGATGACTTGGTAGAGGTGTACAAGGTAATGAGAGGCATAGATAGAATAGATAGCCAGAGACTTTTCATTGAAAAATGTGGTGCTGGAAAAACACAGCAGGCCAGGCAGCATCTAAGGAGCAGGAGAATTGATGTTTCGGGCATAAGCCCTTCTTCAGGAAATTTCTCCTAGCCAGAGACTTTTCCCCAGGCCAGAAATGGCTGTCATGAGGGATCGTAATTTTAAGGTGATTGGAGGGAGATATAAGGGAGATATCAGAGGTAGGTTCTTTATGAAGAGAGTGGTGGGTGTGTGGAATGCACTGCCAGCAGTGGTAGTAGAGTCAGAGACATTAAGGACATTTAAGCGGCTGCTGAATCAGCACATGGATGGCATTAAATTGAGGGGTGTGTAGGTTAGGATAATCTTAGATTAAGATAAACGTTCGGCACAACATCATGGGCCAAAGGGCCTGTACTGTGCTGTACTGTTCTATGTTTTATGTTCTAATGCCAACAAACAAGCTGCTACTGTACCCAATCATTTCATGCTTGCACACTCAAAAACTCAACATTAAATCTAACTCCACAACTGAACAACAATTGCTAAATAATTCTGAATGTGATTATAAATATGCTGACAACGAATTTAGGATTGTTAGTCAGGCTTGCAGTGCGGCACATTTACATATACTGGGAGCTATGTATATTAATACACAGGGCTGTATTCTTTGCAGACAAAAAGAAAATAAACACACTTCTCACCCTTTTTAATTCAACAAAACAGAAGACAGCCATTCTGTTGTTCATTTCTCAGGGCAATGCCTTGACCGATCAGGGTCAACTTGCCTATATTACCCATAATCCAAACTGCCTGTCATCATCAAACATGTGCATCCACTTGCAATCAATCAGCACTGTCTTGTCTTTCCTTTATTTATTGTATATCTTGCAAATTATCCTGCCAACATCCGAGGAGTAGGAAAATTGACGTTTCGAGCAAAAGCCCTTCATCAGGAATGGTGGTGAATCCTGATGAAGGGCTTTTGCCTGAAACATTGATTTTCCTGCCCCTCTGATGCTGCCTTTTCCAGCACCACTCTGATCTAAACTTTGGTTTCAAGCAGCTGCAGTCCTCTCTTTTGCCTTGCAAATTATCCAGATGAGTATGAGTCAAAGAGCTTCAAAAATATGTGTTTTTCTGTACTAACAAGCAACTATTTTAACTGTTCTTTGAGATTTTTCTTACTATCAGCAGATCCAATGCTTCTATCTTTCCCTTTATTTACCTCTCTGAACTGATTTGACATTGAAATCACCATTCTAATACATATTTTTATCTTCAGGCATTGCACTGTTGATTTCACCGTCCTCCACTGTGATTAGTTCAGAGGATACACCGTTGCTTCCCCTCTCCACTCAGATCTGGGATCCAAATAGAAGGTGTCATGTCATTTCCCACTCCCAGTACAAGCTATCATGTAAATGGAATTGGCAAGGGCTATTCAAATGGTGGCTGACAGTCAATGGCCTGCCACAGCAATTTTTGAGTCATGATAAACATAAAGTGAGTCTTGCCAGTTAAAAAGTCATATCTCAGTGACATAACACCAGCATGGAACTCTAGTTTTATTACATTTGATTGGCAGTCGAAGTGAAACTTTCTGACACCAGTATCACTATAATAGTTTAAGTGAATCCATCGAGCATTGATTCTGCCATGTACAGCCTCAGTGTAAATGCTGAGATTATGACCTGTGGATTTACAGTCTCAATGCTTGTTATTATGCTGCCCTGTATTATAATGTCCATTATTCTGTAAAGCAATCAGTAAATGAGCAGCTTGAAAGTACTCACCTTCTGCTGGAATAATGTTTGATAGTTCCAATTGTCAAGATTTATGTGCAACATTAAAAGCATGTTTTGATGTCTGTAACAGAGTTTGTGAGTATACTTATGCATGTGTAAAAATTGCAACGACTGTGTGAGTAAGTTGAATGCTGTCTCAGCAACATTGCCAGTCCAGAAAAACCTCTTTGTTGATAGGTGGCACAAATCCTCCTAGCTGCTTACTGAGAGAAAAAGAAAATCCGGTTTCTTCTTCAACTTTTGTTCAGAGTCCAGAAAATCCTGTTCCTCTTTGTTCCAATAAGGGTGTGAGAGATTGAAGTCACTTGCTCAGTCACCATCAGCCCCCTCTTCTCTCCCCACCCTGGAACATCGCCTTTGTCCCAGTCAAAGGTTATTCCTGTTTAAGTGAGTGACTTTGATGCTGAGGAGAGAAACCCACCTTGCTAAGTTTTCTGTAACCACACAGTTGGAGAGAGATTTTATATCCGGTGTTCAGCAACACATTTGATCTTCATTTAGATTAGATTTTTTTAGATTAGATCCCCTACAGTATGGAAACAGGCCCTTTGGGCCAGTGAGTCCACACTGTCCCTCCGAAGAGTAACCCACCCAGACCCATTCCCCTACCCTATATTTACCCATGACTAATGCACCTAACACTGTGGGCAATTTAGCATGGCCAATTCACCTGACCTGCACATCTTTGGATTTTGGGAGGAAACCGGAGCAAACCCACGCAGACGTAGGGAGAATGTGCAAACTCCACACAGACAGTTGCCCAAGGCGGGAATCGAACCCAGGTTCCTGGTGCTGTGAGGCAGCAGTGCTAACCACTGAGCCACCGTGGAGTTCCTTAGCATGCTGCTTGATAGAGGTCACTGGAGACAGACCCCAAAAAATTTCCCCATCCCCACTCCCAATAAAGGACGGAATATTTACACATTCTGTGTTACAACAATCACATACAACATTGTCATCGGCACATTCCACCTCCCCTCTGACTCGGGATGTAGGTTTGCTTGCTGAGCTGAAAGGTTTGTTTTCAGATGTTTCGTCACATTACTAGGTAATATCCAAATGAAGCTTCGCAAAATTTGCTATCCCCTCTGACTGTAATGACCCACTCCAGACATTTGGCAGCTGCATCATATTGAGTGGGAAACAAAAGCAGAAATTACTGGAAAAGTTCAGCAGGTCTGGAACCATCTGTGGGGAGAAATCAGAGCTTTTGCAATTGCCTGCTAATAATGCTATCTGTTTTCCAGTCCTTTCATGTGGTTATCTGTTTATACCCTAAGTTGTACCTAATTCGGTATTTATACCATTCATCCTCAGTCCCCCTTGCTGATGGAATATAAAATCTCTCTCCAACCATGTGATTACAGGAAATGTAGCAAAGTGGGTTCCTCTCCTCAGCATCAAAGTCATTCACTTAACAGGAATAATACCTACAGCCGTTTGTCTAAATTCCTTAATGTTAGTTTGTTAGTTGCAGTCGAAACAGATGCAGGTAGATGTCTCAAATTGGGATTTGCCTTTGATCAAACTTCATATGGCATCAGCCACTCCCACACACTCCTTGTTTGAAGAATCTTGTTTAATGAAGCTTGATTAATTCTGGTTTTAATTCTTTCATTGCATATGATGGCTACTGGTAAGGCTAGCGTTTATTGACCTTGGGAAGATGGTGGTGAACTGTCATTTTAAATTGATCCATCTGGAACAGTAATGCTCTCAGTGCTCTCAGGAAGGGAGCTCCAGGATTTTGATCCCATGAGAGTGAAGGACCCACTTCATATTTTCAAGTCAGAATGGTGCATGACTTGGAGGAAACTTGGCAGGTGATATTGGTCGGATATGTTTGTGCCTCTAAAAGGTAGAGATCACAGATTTGGAAAGTGCTGACCTTAAAGACCTTGATGATTTTGTTGGAGTGCATTTTGTTGATTGTACGCTCTGCTGCTACTGTGCAGCATTGTGTGGGGGGACTGAATGCTAAAATTGGTAAATTTCATTCCAATAAAGCTGGTTGCTTTGTACTGGATACCTTTGAACCTCTCAAGTGATATTTGAGCTGCACTCAACCAGACTAATAGAAGAGTATTCTATCACATGCCTAATTTGAATGGATAATTATTGAGAATTCAGGAGGTGAGCTACCTGCCTCAGGTGGTTCAGTCTCTGGCCTGTTTTGTAGCCACACTATTGATAGTCGCCAATGTCCTGTGCAGGTGCGACATGACCTCCAACTCCTATACTCAATTCTCTGACCAATAAAGGTAAGCATACCAAATGCTTTCTTCACCACCTTGTCTACCTGTGATTCCACTTTCAAGGAACAATGAGCCTATACTCCAAGGTCTGGTTATTCAGCGACATGCCCCAGAACCTGCCCTGATTTGCCTTGCCAAAATGCAACACCTGACATTAAATTAAATTAAACACCAAATGCCACTCCTCAGCCCTTCATCCCATCTGATCAAGGTCATGTTGTACTCTGTTTATTAAATTCTCTTGTGTTCAAGATGCTAATTGCTTTGCATTTATGGTGCACAAATGTTATTTATCTCAGCCCAAGCCTGGGCATTGTCCAGGTCTTAATAGATTTGGGCTGCTTGGGTATCTGAGGAGTCACAATTGGTGCTGAATATTACGTAATCATCAGCAAACAACTCCACCTCTAAGCTTATGATGTGAGGGAAGGCCATTCATAAAGCAGTAGAATATGGTCTGGCCTAGGACACTACCCTGAGGAATCCATACAATAATGTCTTGGACCTGTGATGGTTGGCCTCCAATGTAGCCATCGTCTTTTGTGCTTGGAATGTGTCCGACCAATAAAGAGTTGCCCCAGTTTACATTGACTTTAGTCCTGCTCTGACTCTTTGATGTTACGCTTGGATGAATGCTGCTGCTTCGATGTCAAAGGCAGTCACGGGCAAATCACCTTTGGAATTCAGGTCCTTCATCCATGTCTGGATGAAGCCAATATTGAGAGAATAGTTCAGGCAGAACTCAGCATCAGTGAGCAGGCTGTTGCTGAGTAATGTATCGACGTGTTTTCCAAAACCACAAGACCTAACAAGAGAATGCCCTGCAGTGCCTGATATAAACTACCTAAACTTAACAGAAGCTTTTCTCAGTAAATATTTGGTGCACTGAAGAACAATGCCAATCAATACACTGATTTATTTCACAGCAAGGAAGAGCAGAAATTAAAATAGATCCATTTAATTCACACTTTTTAAACTATCTTCACACAATAACATAAAATAAGAAAGAACATTACTGCATGTCCCACACCAGTGGAAGAGCATATTTGATTTAAATTGGATAATTTTGGGCTATTCTCTGTTCCACAACCATCTTTCAAAAGTGCTTTAGTCACTTGATTGCTTTGCAATACTTTAATTATCTGTGACCCTGTCATTGCCTTATCTTCTTGTGTTCACAGCTCGAGGCCTACAGACTTTCCAACACAATGAATGTCAAAGGTTTTCCAATGATTTAGACAATCTAATGAGTTGTACCCAATGGGAAAACAACATCAATGCTAACTGTATAACATTTTAACCACTTATCGGTGATTTTGTTGAAAAATAAAGGATGTTTTCTGGATTCTTTCCATCAGGTATGTTGTTTCTTTTGGCTGATAGCAAGATTATGACAGGAAGGTACAATTTTAATGTGAGCACAATTAAAGAGAGGAGATTAGAAATTAAAACACACAGTGGGCAGTTGAAATGTGGAATTTTGTGCCGTAACTATTCTTTGACACAGTATTGACAAATGATTTAAGAAGTTATGGTTGTGAGAAGAAGAAGATTATTTATAGTCAAGTGTAGTAAGCCGGTATAATGGTCTCTTTCCACATTTATAGATCTGATTATACAAAATATAGAGCAAGATTTTCAGCGTCTAGATGGGGCGAGTACAGCTGAGGCCAATCTGTCCTTTCCCAAATGGTGGCCCGGTCACGAAAGATATTCATACATGTAAAAGTTTGAAAGACTGAAGAGAAGACACCTTGAAATGGAGGGAGTCTTGTTCTCTCTCTTACCTGAATTGCAGGCCTGTCACTTTCACAGATTTGGATGACCGCCACTGATATGGACATTAAAAGTGAGCCTAATATTAGATTAGATTAGATTACATTAGATTACATTACAGTGTGGAAACAGGCCCTTCGGCCCAACAAGTCCACACCGACCCGCCGAAGCGAAACCCACCCATACCCCTACATTTACCCCTTACCTAACACTACGGGCAATTTAGCATGGCCAATTCACCTGACCCTGCACATCTTTTGGACTGTGGGAGGAAACCGGAGCACCCGGAGGAAACCCACGCAGACACGGGGAGAACGTGCAAACTCCACACAGTCAGTCGCCTGAGGCGGGAATTGAACCCGGGTCTCAGGCGCTGTGAGGCAGCAGTGCTAACCACTGTGCCACCGTGCCACCCATATCTGACTGCTAATTAGCCAATTCAGAGAACCCCATTATAGGGTGACTGTATCCCACACAGCGCAGGTTTCTGATCTCTGTTTGATCCTGTCAACATCTGTGTTCTCACTTAAAGAGCAAAGTAACATCCTGAAGTTATGGAAAAGGAGATGAAGGCATACTCAAGTGAAAACTATTTGTCATAAATCCATCAAAGCATTTGATGGTAAATCTGCAATTCTTAGACATTGAAGCTCTGCCAACAGACAATTTCAGAACTTGGACTAATGTTTTTTTTAAAACCCAGGCTTTTACCAGCTTTTTAAATGGAATAATTTTGGTTCATTGTCTGCTGGCCAGGTGCCTTCCAGAAGAGCCTTGAGATATAAATCAGCCATGTTGAATTAAATGGCAAAGTTAGTTTGAGGTTCTTGTTCCTCTAATCCTAATAGTTGGAGATCAGAGTTGACAAACAGAATAATTGAAGCATAGAAGAGTAGTGACCATGAGTGGAATCTGACACCCTCCTCTCGAGTGAGTGCTGATGGGGGCGTGGTATTTAATTGAGTGGGATAGTGATGGGTGGGAACCAGGTTGTCTTCCCATGTTTGCTGAGATGAAAATTGGGAAGGTGCATAGATGCAATTGAAGCCCTTAAGTGGGCTATCGAAGGCTCAGTGGATGGGGTCTCACTACTTGAGAAGTTGGAGAAGCAAACCATGTTGCTCACTGCTAGGCACTCTGTGCCCAGTTGAGAAATCTGGCATCGGGTGGAGGAGTGCCCTTGGAGGTCTGGTGCTTGCTTTTGTTACTGACTCTCTTCACCTCTTACAACTTCCACCCCATACCAACTCCCCCATCCCATCATTACTCACCTGTAGACTCGGTCCCTCTGTCATTCTAACGTGATCTGAAAGTACAACAAAGAGCTGCTGACCCACTGGAGTGGGGTGGCCATGGAATCAGGGGGCAGGGTTTTCTGATCCCAACTTCCTTGATCTTTAGAAGGCTCCTGTGCCAATTCAGCAGTAGATTGGCACCCTATTGCTCTCTCAGTCGCCAATATTAAATTCCACCCTTTTGAAGCAAAACAACACATAGGTTCCACAGGAGACTTTTTAAAAATCATCTTCTTAGTGGTAGGTCATGAAACCTTTACTCAGTGGGAAGATTGAGTTTTCCATCTGATTTATGCCATACTAACAGTTGTTAGCTTGCAGGAGCCAATTCCTGTTGAGATTGGATTCTCTGTTCAGGACAGTTCAGTTGCCAGTGAAGTGAAACTGAGAATTCTGAAACATTTTCTGTCTATACTTAATGTATTTCTTCCTGTTCATTATCTAAATATGTCCAGTTGTAATTTCCTGTTGCATTACTGTAAATGATATTCCCCAGACTCTATGGCTAACCCTCTTTCATTTGTAATGAGATCTGTGCACAGTCCGCATTATTTTTTTCCATGAGTGATTCGTTAAGTGACTTTCCAAACTCATAGGCTGAGAATTTGTTGTGAAAAGCAGGAAATAACAGCATTTATCCTCGCTACCCTGCATACTCATACTCACCATCAGATAAAAGCATCGACAAGCTGAGAATTCAGCTCTCTTGAGATAAGTGGCACTCGTTCATTCATTCTTCTCTCAATGTCAGAGAAGTCAGAAATGAACTTGAGAGGAAAGGATCTGTGGATGGTGCTGGGAGGATCCACAGAAGTCTCCCTCTGGTTCTGCAGCCTTTGGACACAGATCTCTGGGAGTTCTGTTCTGATACAATGAATAACAAATGAGAGTAGGAATAAATAGGCAGTGGCTAGTGGGGTGCAATAGGAATCAGTGCTTGGACTCCATCTATTCACAATATACATTAATGATTTAAATGACCAAACTGCATGTCATATTTCCAAGTTTGCAGATGACACAAAGCTGAGTGAGAGAGTATACTGTGAGGAAGATGTGGATAAGCTTCAGTGTGATTTGGACAAGTTGAATGAGTGGGCAAATAAATGGCCAATTCAGAATAATAGGGAGAAATGTGAAGTTATCCACTTTGATAGTAAAAGGTTGAGGAAGGGGCTGGTGCAATGAGACCTGGGTATCCTCATGCACCAGTCACTGAAGGTAAGCAGGCAGTAAAGAAGGAAATGTTATGTTGGCCTTCATGGCAAGAGAACTTGAGTAAAGGAGCAGGGATATCTTGCTGCTATTGTACATTGGTAAGAGTAAAGCTGGAGTATCATGTGAGTTTTGGTGTTCTTATCTGAGGAAGGATGATCTGGCTATAGAGGGAAGGTTTACCAGATTGATTTCTGTCGTGGTGGGAATGACATAGGAGGAGAGATAGGATTGGTTAGGACTTTGTTATCTCGTGCTTAGAAGAATGATGGGGAATCTCATAGAAACCTATAAAAATCTAACAGGGTAGATGCAAGGTGGATGTTGTCAATGACCAGAGGATCCATAACTAAGGTTAATGGTCAGTGGTAGGTCACTAAGGACTGAGATGAGGAGAAATTTCTTCACCCAAAATATTGTAAGCCTGTTGAATTCTTTGTTTTGAAAAGTGGTTGAGGTCAAAACATTGAAGACTTTCAATAAAAACAGAGACATAATTCTGAGGACTGAAGGGATCAAAGAACATGGGGAGAAAGCAGGAATATGGTATCAGCCGTGATCACATTGAATGGCAGAGCGGGCTCAAAGGGCTGAATGGCCTATTTTTTTCGATATTCAATGTTTCAATATTTCAATGTGTCACACACTGAGAAAGGCACTCAGAACAGGTATCAGGACTATTGCTAATTTTTTGCATCCAAGAAGGATTCAATACAATGTAAAGCTACTTGAAGTGGAGGTACTGATGTGAACTAGGGTGGACAAAGTTAAAAATCACAACACCCAGGTTATAGTCCAACAGGTTTATTAACTTAAGCTACTTGAAGTTAGCAATGTTTTTGGAATATTTGTAACTATCCTCCTCACAAAGGGGTGGAAATACTTATCACTACATCCCACAAGCATGTTTTTGCAAGTGGCTTTATGGACTTTGAGATTCCTTTACCTAGAGAACTGCAAGTAGTTTTTCAAAGCTTTGAAGCCACATCTCTCAGAGGCTGCAGGATCTGACTGATTGCTTCCTGTTGCCAGGTGGTGTGGCGAAGGCTCTGCCTTTGTAATATGCTGCTGTCTCCTGAAGTGACCATTTTCTAGTCAGCTCTCTCAAATCTTTGTTCATGCTGGATTGTTGATACATAAGCACACTCTCAAACATTGATACAGTTTGCTGGAAATCCATTCCAGGTCTCAGATGCTGAGAGACAAGAGTCACTTCAATTCCAAGCAGCAGTGCTTCAAGAACACAATTGTTTGTCACCAGGCTTGGATTCTTGTAAAGTGAAACAGCTGTTGTAAAGAAGCATGTGCACATAAAACCACTTTGTGGTATATCAAATGTCTTGATATATATATTTCTCTTTTTATTGGTTTTTAAGTTCTGCGACAGCTGGGGAGGCAACATGTTAATCCAGGGACCCAGTTAATGTTCTGGGGACACGGGTTCAAATCTTGCCATGGCAAGTCAGAAATAAATGTTGACAATATCCTCATCCCATGAATGATTAAAGGAAAACAATCTAACTATTGAGGCTGTAAGAATTCTGGGTTGAGAAACTCAGCCCCTGACTTCCCAAAGTCTGTCTATTATCTATAAGGTACAAGTCAGGAGTGAGTATGATAGAATACTCTCCATTTGCCTGGAGGGTGCAGTTCCAGTAACACTCAGGAAGCTTAGTTTATACTAGCAAAGGCAAAAGCAGTACACTTGATCAGCAACCCATGAAGCAACTTAAATTTTCACTCGCTGTCCTACCAGTGCACAGGGGCAATAATATTAGATTACTTACAGTGTGGAAACAGGCCCTTCAGCCCTACAAGCCCACAACGACCCTCCGAAGAGCTATTCACCCATACCCCTACACCTAACACTATGGGCAATTTAGCACGGCCAATTCACCTATTTTTGGACTGTGCGAGGAAACCGGAGCACCCGGAGGAAACCCATGCAGATACGGGGAGAATGTGCACACTCCACACAGACAGTTGCCTGAGGCGGGAATTGAACCTGGGTTTCTGGTGTTATGAGGCAGCAGTGCTAACCAATGAGCCACCATGCCGCCCACAGACAAGGGATAAAGAACGAGTAGCTATAACTGCGAAGCAATCACCGTAGTCGGCAGGACTTGAACCTGCGCAGGGAAACCCCTGTGGATTTCTAGCCCACTCCCTTAACCACTCGGTCACTGTGTTGTATATACCATTCCACAAGATGCACTGCAACAACTTGACAAAGTTTCTTCACCAGTGATGTCAAAAGCCATGACCTATACCATCTAGATAAATAAGGACAGCAGACACATCCCTACGTGCAAATCCAGCTCTAAGTCATTCAACGTCCTTGGGTGCAACTCATATTGCCATCCTTTACTGCCACTGAGAACAAACCTGGATGTCCTGCCCTCCAGCAATGTGAGTGTACCTACATCCCAAGGACTGCATGGTTCAAGAAGGCAGCAAAGGATATATTGGGGTAGATTTCCCTGACCTCACGTTATTGTGCAAAGTAGTTCCAAGTAGCAGATTACTGGCTATCTTCAATCTGTGAATAAATGGGAGAGAACTAATTGAGGAAGTAAGAAAGGAAGAGATTTGAAGAGAGATGTAATGGTATGTAAGTAGTGCATCCCATAATTGCATGGCTTCACTGCTATCTACATTACTGCACTGATACCAATTCTGGGAAATGTCTTTTCTAAGTAAAGGCATGTAGATAAGAATTTTTATGTTGGAAAATAACTGGTGCAGGATGATTGTGTTAAAAGTTATCATTTTAAGCTGTCAATAGTTTTTTTTTCCCTGAGACCCATCCTAAAGATATATGGATAGCATTAACTGTTCTTGAGCTTCTTACGAAGTTGCAGTATTGAACAGGGATATGTAGCCTTAATAACAGAGGTACCTCATTGCTTCATGAGGTTAAGCTTTAACACATCAGCTGATGGCATTTACTGTGAGTCATTACTCATGGTTGTTCAGAGAGTGGTACCTTGAAGAGATCCAATTCCACCTCTTAGTGCAACTCACCCCTTTGCTGTTTTTGACATCTTTCTGCGCTGACAACCAAATCATTCTATTTTTGGCATGCCAATGGATTACATCATTGCTGTCATGGATGCAAGATTGGCAAAGTTTTATTTCTAACCTACGGAAATTCATAGCAGAGTCACGACATCATCGGTGTAATGTAGGAGGAACCTTGGCAGTGTGACCCTGTGTACAGTCAGAATGTAGATGATTTTACACAGAGATCAGCTTATAAATTATTACACATGCTGCTGAAGCTCTGGAAATGTGCAGAATGATTCTGGGCCCATTCCAGGTATAATTACACAGTCCTTGTTTGAAGAGTACATGATGAAGGAGGGTGCAAAGGGATTTCAATGTTTGTATAATAATGTATAGACTGTATGAATACATGATGTCTGAATCTTAATTACTTCATTTATGAATTGAAGACATCTCCAGCTAATTTGAAGGGATTTGTCCTTTCACGAGTGTCACAACAGGTTTTGAATGTATTGGATCATAAATGTGAATCAGGTAGCTACAATGTTAAGTTGCCATTGAGAATGCAAATGAACTTGATGTTCCAAAGATGAAGGTGTAAATGACTGTGTCTGCATCCAGTTATTATTATAGCAAATTGTAATTGACCTGTAGGTGGAATACTTTACGAAATGTCTCAGTTCCCCTTGAGGGTCAGTGAGGTACACCCAGGGGACACTGCACTAGAGTGAGAAGGATTGGTAATTGAGCCCTTGCATTCTGCATATTGGAAATCCCAGATATTGACAAATGGAATTTGCATCAATTCAACACAGCTCAACTGGACTAAGTAATATGCCGAACAGAAGCTAAGTGAAGTAGAACTAAAAAAATGAAAATCTGAGCAAGGAAATGCTCATATGTGTTGTATTTAGGCCACAAGCAAAATTAATGCTAACACAATTACAAAAGGAAAATGCTGGGGAAACTCAGCAGGTCTGGCAGCATTTTTGGAGAGAGAAACAAGAGTTAATGCAACATGAACCTTCTCCAGAAATCAGGAAGGTTAATGTGCATGGAGAAAGTGAGGGCTGCAGATGCTGGAGATCAGAGCTGAAAATGTGTTGCTGGAAAAGCGCAGCAGGTCAGGCAGCATCCAAGGAGCAGGAGAATCGACGTTTCGGGCATAAGTCCTTCTTCAGGAATGATTCCTGAAGAAGGACTTATGCCCGAAACGTCGATTCTCCTGCTCTTTGGATGCTGCCTGACCTGCTGCGCTTTTCCAAGGTTAATGTGCATGTCTGCTTTCAGCTTTCAATAAGACTAGGAAGTTCAAATACTTTGGAACCCAGTCAGATGATCAGTAGGAGAATATATGATAAACCAATTACGAATTTACTGTTCTATGCCCAGTGTTCATTATGTGCAGGTGAACTCCATGAATTCAAACTCCCCGCTGGGCACCTTAACTACAGGGAGTGTTTCGTGTCAAATTGTAGCATAAATATCACAATTTACTGTGCAATAATGTTAATGGATAGAAAATTAGGAGATGGGTGATTGCATTTCCTCAGTGTATACTCCCAATAGGCGAGGCTTCATGTTACCAACATTATTTATGAATTAGCCCTGTTTATTCAACTTTGCAGATTAAACCACTCATCTTCGGTTGTCCCTCATTGACCTAACTCAAGCAATATAAAGATATTCTGCAGTGGACAGAGTTATCTACACGGAGAAATTGAGGACTGCAGATGCTGGAGATAAGAGTCGAGAGTGTAGTGCTGGAAAAGCACAACAGGTCAGGCAGCATCCGAGGAGCAGGGAAATTGGCAGAGGAGATGACCTGGAGGGGGTGGGGGGAGGGGGAGCTGCAGTGAAAGAGAGACTCACTGACATCCTTGTAGGGAGAGGAGGAGAACTTCTTCAAGGTAGGCATCCTTGGAAGAGACTTCGCAGTAAGGTTAAAATCAACTAGGAGAAAGTGAGGACTGCAGATGCTGGAGATCAGAAATGAGAGTGTGCTGCTGATGAAGGGCTTTTGCCCGAAACATCGATTCTCCTGCTCTTTGGATGCTGCCTGACCTGCTGTGTTTTTCCAGCACTACACTCTCAAGAGTAATGTACATCACTAGTTGGAAAATAATTGGCTTACCAAAAGTGTATAGTAACTGCGAGCCATCTTAAACTCTTTTCAGTGTCAAAATTATAATGTAATGAAATTCAGGGCAGTACTTGGCCAGGACATGGATAAATCTGGGTGAAAAATGAAAAGTGTTGCCCTTAACATCCACCTGAGCTGATAGGACTTTCAAAGGCTTGAAGAAGTGTTAGTTAGCAGGCAGACTGTTGTGGTTACTGCCTACAATAGCAAAATAAAATGGAACATTACAATGTATTGTTAAGACACTCTTATACAAAATAAAATGTGTTCTTTTGGAAGAGTTTGATTAGGCATCATCAGGAACAATGTTGCTAGTATGAAATCTCAGGGAGTGAATCACTAGGTTAGCATTAGAGCTCAGTGGGAGAGATTGGCTCAGATTGAATACCAAAGAAGGTAAAAGTTTATTGTAAATGATAATCAAGGACGCACAGATGTAAATAAAGAAGCGTTGCAATACATAGGGAGTTGAAGCCTCTGAGAGATTAGGGCAAGCAGTCTCAAGGGTAGTGTATGTGCTGGAGATACTCCAAGGTGGCATCATAATGTTCAGGAAGCAGTATTGTCTCAAAATGCAGGATAAAGCATGGGGAGAACAGCTGGGGAAAGAAGCTCCTGAACCAGGGTCTGTGATTAAAACAGAGCCAAAGGCTCACAGCTGAAATGGAAAGACTCTGAAGGCAGGGCAAATTCATATTAATGATCAGAATCATCAGTTGCTCACCAGGGATTAATTCATTTTGTGAATTATTTTATAGATAAACTGTAAAACAGATTATAAATGGTTAAATAGGTGTTACAGCAAAGCAAGTGAATTTTCTATGTCCACCTTAAGAACTAATTGGCAGGCAGTGTTGCAACATTTTCTCTGATGCTCTTTCCTTGTGTAATACACTGTGCATTTTCACCTGTGTTTGCCGATCTGTCATGTTCTCCAGCATTAATTTTACTTCAAACTGATGTTTCTGTAGCTGTTCAGTTGAGCCTGACATCTTTTACATGCAGGTTGCTTCAGATCTTCCCAACAGTTTTTTTATTGGTTGAATGATGCGAAGCATGCATTAAATCATATTATTTTTCTCTCTCTTTCTTTTTCAGTTCTTTATTCATCTTTATGAGTTGAACAGAAATAATTCCTACAGACCATCATCATAAATTCATAAATTTTGATTCATTCCAAGTAAATTTTTCAGCCTGTTCCTCCTGGGTTTTTGATTTTTCTCTCCACAGTAGAGAGTTGAAGGTTTAACTGTATAATTCAGAAGAAATTGAAGTATTCCATTCTTCTTCCATATTCAGGTCTGCAAGTTTATCTCAAATAGTTTTCTACAAAATCTATTGTGTCTCTGAATTCTGACTGATTCTTTGGTTTGTAGCTAGTACAATGTCATGGCGTGTTGATATACCTGCAGTTACTGATTCAGCAATGTCAACCATGTAGAGCATCTGTAAATTCCTGGCAGATTGATTGTACCTGCATTCCAGCACTATTGATCCTTTGCATGGAATTGGTGAATTGTGGTATGCTTAAAGTTTAACGTTCAAAGATTTTGTCATGTCTATACCTTTCAATGTCTGTATATGTTTTTTAGAATTTGCAGGGACAGTATTTTGTCACTTGTCCCTTTGCCTGTCTTGACAATTATCAAATAGTAATCTATTTCCTGAAGGCGATCATTTGAAATTTTTCAGATATGTTGGCTGATGTGATGACATTATGCTTTCCCTGGGATTGACAGCACTCATTGTCTCCTTGTTTACATTGTCAGATTCGGGTCTGTCAACTTTTTCAGGTACACACATTTGGTGGGAAATCAATATTGGTATTGTGGCTTAAAGCCAACCCTGGAGCACGGTCAGTTAGGGTCTGAGCACACTGCGCTGCCTCTATCAATAATCTTTTCTGCTACACGCCTTACAAAATTGATTGAAATGTAGGCATTTAGTGGAGCATGTAAATCTGCTACACTTATCTGTTCTGCCTTTACACCTCCAGGGCAACAGTAATCTGATTGGCAATTAATTGTTCTCTGAAACCACTCCATTTAAGAGCAATTCGGGACGAGCAAGAATTGCTGGCATGGGCAATGGTGTAGACATCCCAATGAAGGATCTTAGACCCTCATAATGCGCTGTTCAAAAACTCTCACTGCCCTGTCTCCCTGACCCTCTCACTGCCCCCTGATCCTCTCACTGCTTCCTAACCCTCTCACAGCCCTGTCCCCTGTCCCTCTCACTGCCCCCTGACCCTCTCACTGGCCTCTCACTGCCATGTCCCCCTGACCCTCTCACTGCCCCCTGACCCTCTCACTGCCCTGACCCTGACACTCTCACTGCTTCCTAACCCTCTCACTGACTCCTGACCCCCTCACTGCACCCTGACCCTCTCACAGCCCTGTCTCCCAT